>NC_133221.1:33931588-34231588 GCF_040436345.1 Pagrus major
CCTTCTCCACATTTTACCGGGGTATACGGTAATATATACCCCCCCCCCCCCCCCCCCCCCCCCCCCCCCCCCCCCCCCCACCCGCAACTCGAAAATCATTTGTTGTTGGTAACTCAATATTATAAAAGCTATGACTTAATATATGTATTCAAAAAACATTATGCTTTCAAAATTAAATAAGTGTTCAATACAAAAACCTCAAAACACCAGGCACCACACTGTTGTGTTTTTACCTTCCTTTTTTTCACCTCAGAATGTTTTTTTTTTTTTTTTTAAATAGCCGATCCTATTCGAATTTATAATCTTCCAATTTAGAGCTACAATTTAAATAAATGAACACAAATAACATAGGCCTACACTTTGATTAAATAAGCTTTAATTTATTTCCCCAAACCGCAAGGAGCGAATAAAAGAGCGATGCGGCTCCGGAGCTGCGGTTGCCATAAAAATGCCGGCTTGCGCTTATATGTTCAGAAACAGAATAACAAGCATTATATAGGGCTAAGAATATTGAAAAATAACAACAATCCATGTATAACATTAACAACTTTTATTAACAAATATTTAAAAAGTGCAAATGCAGCAGTGAATAAAATATCAAATAGTATAACGGGCTTAAATCCACTTACAGTGCAGTAAGACACAACACGGACCTATCATCCAGCAGCCTACTTATTGGCCGATCAAATAATAAAAAAGTAACAATAATAACACAGGCAGAATGAAAATTTACAAGGTATCCTGACACTGCAATGGGTGCAGTGTTTGGTTTAGCCTATTTTTAGAACCTATGAAAAAACAAATCAAAAAAATAAATTAAAAGCACAGCTCTGCTCTAGGCTACGTATTAAATAAAAACAGAACAATAAATAACAAGGCATAACCGAAAATGGGAACAATCCTGAGAATGGGAAATGCTGCTTTTTGGTTTATTTTAGTAGTGTACCTTCAGTTTGAAAAGTTAAAAGTCCACTGTTGTCGCAGAACACGCTAGCCTACTCCCTGAAAATGGAAAAAACTAACTATAGCAGCATCCTATGCTCCGAGTCCACATCAAGGTTTTTCGCCAGAAAAACCAACATGTTAACTTTCTCCGGCTTCAGCTGGGCACGCAGCGGATTTACTACATGACCCGCGGTGCTGAAAACACGCTCTGACGGAGAGCTTGTCGCACAAATACACAAGTATTTACGGGCTACCCTCGACATCAGAGGGAACCGCTTCGCTCCGTCACTTTTCCACCAAAGAAGCGGGTTTTCATCTCCCTGGGTAACTGGTTCGCGACAATAAGCAATTGTTTCTGCTCCTGCTCGCTCCTCTGGGGTGCCGACTGGACCTGCCGACGCAACAGCTTTTCTCTGAAGGAGGCTACCCAGTGTCATCTTTTTTTTTGGTGGTCTGGGTTGCACTTCCCGCTCCTCCACTCTGCTGGACACTGGGTCTGCTGCTGCCTGGCCCTCCAGTGCCACCATCTCTGCCTCTAACGCGGCTCTTGTTTCAGCCAACGCGGAGTCGTCATCCTCACATCCCCCGCGGTATCGAGGGTCAAGAAAGGTGCATTTGCGCATCAATTTGCGCACTGAATCGCTCTCATACTTTGCCTCCAGCTTGGCAAGAATACCAGTTTTTATTGACTTTGTCAACTGCACATCCTCGTCTGACACAGCCAACACATCATCCTTGCAGAGCTGGAGCATGGGCAGGATAGAGGAGCTGGTCACATAGGTTTCTCCTGACAAAACATCAGTGAAGTGACTGACTGGTTTGAGTGCGTTATGAACAGCCTGCAAAACATCCGTGTCCTGCCAGGTGAGTGATAGGTTGCTCCTTCTGTCGTCGGACAGTACGTGTCTGATTGCCTGGGCCTGTTCGAGGATGCGCTTTACCATCGCTAGTTTAGAGCCCCAGCGAGTTGCGCAGTCCTGCCAATGAAAATAAAAATATAGAATAGATTATATAATTTTCTGTGTTATTCTATTCTCCACCACGATAATCACAATGCTAATAAAATGTGTTTATTTGTCTGTATCAGAGCATGTGAGCGGAGCGCAGCGGAGCGGACAAATTTTGGAAGGAGCGCAGAGCGGGACTTTTTTTTTCTAGGATGATTCGGATGGAGCGCTCCACTTTCGCTCCGTTACCGCTCACATCACGGTCCCGATGCTTGGCCAAACATACCCCGCTCACATGCTCTGGTCTGTATAGACCTATGAAACTGAATGCTTACCGTTATGAGACTATGCTCTGGGAGTCCCAATTCCAATTGCTTTTTATGCAATTCACGCTTTCTGTGCCAGCTGTGTGAGAAGGCCCCGACGATATTACGGCATAGTCCGAGAGCGCACTCTGTTTTTTGCCTTTGGTCCTGTACTGCATTTGTCACAGCCAAGTTCAGATTGTGACCGAAACAGTTGAGCCAGGGCCACTGCAGGGACCTGATTGCAGCAGCAATGTTGGCTGCGTTGTCTGTGGTGATAGCTGCAAGTTTTTTTTCATCCAGTTGCCAGTCATTAATCGCTTCCCTGAGCGCAACAGCAAGGTTGTCCGCTGTGTGGCTCTCTGGAAAATATGTGGTCTGCAGGCACTTTGATTCAAGTTTCCACTCTGGTGTTATGGTGTGGACTGTCACGGACATATATGGTGTCATGTTCACTGACGACCACATATCTGTTGTTAGTGAATAACTGTCAGTCCCCGACAGCAGCGCTTGAACGTCGTATCGGACTTTATTATATAGGTTTGGAATTGCTGTTTTTGAAAAATATTTCCGACCAGGCAACTCGTACTGCACATCTAGGGTTTTAATCATGTCCTTAAATGACTGTTTTTCCACTGTGTGGAAAGACACCGCCTCTTTTGCCAAGTACCTGGCCACCGCATCTGTGCAAGTTTTCCACCGAAGGCTGTCCCTTTTGTATTTTGATGATTTCTGGAAGGCCCCCATTATTGTTGGTTGCCGGAGAGTGGTTGTGGGCCTTGCTGTTGCTTCATCTTCAGCTGGAGGGGTTGACACCGTTGCACTGGTTGAGCTCGGCGCCAAATTCAGTCTTGAAGCTGTTAGTGGATGATTAATCCTGAGATGCGCTCTGAGATTTGAGGTGTTTCCATCTCTTGCAGTTACTGTCTTCTTGCACAGTTTGCACACAGCCTCGTCAACATTCGCAGGTTCCCCTCTATCGTTTGGCCTGAAACCGAAATACTGCCAAATTGGAGAGACTGTATTCTTTTTGGGGACTAACTCGCTTGATGTTCCGCTCGCCATCTTGTCTTCTTTCTCCCTTCTGCGCTGTCACGTGACCATGTCTTCTCTCAATCAACAGTTAATTATTACAGTTGTTGTTATTGTAACTGTTATTACAGTTGCACATTGTAATTAGCTACTATTAAATTGAAAACACAACCACACATAGCCTTCATGGGTGCTGCTGGACAAAAAAAAAAAAAATCTGCTGCGCATTTTTTTTATTGACGTTTTTTTTTTTTATTGACGGTAATGAAAATGATACCGTTGCTATTTTTGGATACCGTGGTATACCTTAATTTACCTTATTACCGCCCAACCCTAATGTATGTATGTATGTATGTATGTCATGTATGTATGTATGTATGTATGTATGTATGTATATATATCTATGTATGTATGTATGTATATATATCTATGTATGTATGTATGTATATATATCTATGTATGTATGTATGTATATATATCTATGTATGTATGTATGTATATATATCTATATCAGGGTTTCCTCCAGGATTTTTGTAAACCGTGGGGGAGGTCTGCCCAGGTGGAAGAGGGAGGGTGACGACGATGATGACAACATGAATTTTGAAATGTGAAATTATGACTATTTCAAACTGAATGTTTTTCTAAATACATTATTTACTATAGGGTTTCCGGTACATGAATTGAAAATAATAATTGAAAATAGGATCTTGCAGTATCACTAGGCCAAAACAACAAACACAACAACAACAAATTAAAGATATATTTCAAAGTTAAATAACTAAACTAGTCTATACTGAAATGTTAGGAATATTTAAATATTACACTTATCACGGTACACATCATTATCATTTCTATTGACTTGAGGGAATAACATCACGATAATAAATCAAGAACATTGAGCCTCTCCTTTATGTAACGTTACCTGACTCTCTTCCTCTGGAACCTTTCTCTTCTTTTGAAAATAGTTTAATATACTCATCTGAAAATGTAACCAGAAAAGAGTCATGGCAGAAAATGACCTGGGCATTACCTAAGCTAACGTTATGTCGTGCTGTTCAAAACGTGTATCTGAAACGTAACGGGTTTCCTCTATCAATAGAAAATTACGTTTTACAGTTAAAAATTAATCTACAACAAAATAATATCTCTCTCTACTGTATAACCAAAGACTCGACATGCTTTATTAGGCCTGAAGTAATCTCTCTTTAACAAGTGTCAATGGTACAAAAATAAAATAAAAATAAGAATCTCTCTGAAATGATGATAGAAATAATGCGTATCCTGTATTAACCAATCAATAACACATTTATCCTGACCAGTGATGCTAATCTGACCACTTTTTTCAGTAACGAGTAATCTAACGCGTTAATATTTCCAAACCAGTAATCAGATTAAAGTTACTTATTCAAGTCACCGTGCGTTACTATTATTTGTGTCATTTTCCTTAGTAAAAATATATATTTTTGCTTTCTTCTTGCGTCTCGGGGAGTGATGTCACATATGCGACAAGTCACGTTTTCAGCATGAGGACAACTCACGTATAACACCACGCAGCAACACAAACACATCAACAATGGAGGGAGGTGAGAGATGCGCGTTATCGAGCTGGAAATACAGTCATTATTTTGAGTTCGTGTCAGCTAAAGATGAGAATATTAAGGTTCGTTGTACACTCTGTGCTGGTGACAAAGTACTGTCAAGCTTCAAAAACACAACGTCAAATTTGAAGAAACATTTGGAGTCGCAGCACAGTTAAGTTTACAGAGCAAGCCCCACCAGGTGGTGTTAAGCAGAGAGCTGTGAGCAAAGCCACGGCCTCGACTTCTGCAGGAGGTCCCCCACCTCCCAAACAACAGAAGCTGGAAGTTGGTCGGGCGGTATGTTGTAGAGGAAATGCTGCCCTTAAACGCGGTTGACTCGAAAGTAACTTGTAATCTAACTTAGTTACTTTTAAAAACAAGTAATCAGTAAAGTAACTAAGTTACTTTTTAAAGGATAACCAGTAATCAGATTACTTTTTCAAGGTAACTGTGGCAACACTGAACTCAGGATTTTTTCTGTAGCCTAATCCATCTATAACAGTATCGTTTTCACGGGTTTGAACAAACCTGTATCAAATATAACCTAGCTTAGGTACCTTTCCTTCACCCTTTTCTCTCCCTCCACGTCAGACTGTCGTCTCTACTCTCTTCGTCTTTCGCGCGCCGCAGCCAGACAGGCAGGTGGTGACTCCGGTGTTGGTTTTTCAAAAATAAGGGTATTTGCAGCGTAGCGTCACATTTCATGAAAAACACCATGTTTTGTGCCAAAATTCACATTTCATACAATAATTTACATTAACATAAACATAAAACAACATAAAAACAAGGTAAAAAACAACAACAAAAAAACATTATTCTGAAGGTGTGGCGGCTTTTATTTTGCCGTGGCGGTGCGCCACAATCAATTACATGTAGAGGAAACCCTGTATATATCTATGTATGTATGTATATATATCTATATATCTATGTATGTATGTATATATATCTATATATCTATGTATGTATGTATATATATCTATATATCTATGTATGTATGTATATATATATCTATGTATGTATGTATGTATATATATATATATATATATATATCTATGTATGTATGTATATATATATATATATATATATCTATGTATGTATGTATGTATGTATGTATATATATATATCTATGTATGTATGTATGTATGTATATATATATATCTATGTATGTATGTATGTATGTATATATATATATGTATGTATGTATGTATGTATATATATATATCTATGTATGTATGTATGTATATATATATATCTATGTATGTATACATATATATATATATATATATATCTATGTATGTATACATATATATATATATATATATCTATGTATGTATACATATATATATATATATATATCTATGTATGTATACATATATATATATATATATCTATGTATGTATACATATATATATATATATATATATATATATATATATATATATATATATCTGTATGTATACATATATATATATATATCTATGTATGTATATATATATATATCTATGTATGTATGTATATATATATATATCTATGTATGTATGTATATATATATATCTATGTATGTATATATATATCTATATATGTATGTATATATATATCTATATATGTATGTATATGTATATATCTATATATGTATGTATATGTATATATCTATATATGTATGTATATGTATGTATCTATATATGTATGTATATGTATGTATCTATGTATGTATATGTGTATATCTATATATGTATATATCTATGTATGTATATCTATATATGTATATATCTATGTATGTATATCTATATATGTATGTATATCTATATATCTATATATGTATATATACATATATACACACACACACAAGCATGCATAGATACAGTAGAGATGTTTCGATACTATTTTACCACACCCAATTCTAAATCAGATATTAGTGGAAAAATTTTACCTAGATGTACAATATTCGGGAGGCACCGATAACATTCTAAGACTCCAAAAAAAAGAAGTCTCTTGGTGCTGTGACCTAAATCCAACAGGAAGTCAGCCATTTTGAATTGATTTTGAATTTTGACTATATTTTTAGCAATTTACAGGGGTCATACTTTACTAATTCCTCCTCCTCCAAGATTATCTGATCCACCTAGTAGTTGGTCATCATTAATAAAAGTTCTTAACCATGAAAACAAAAAAAGTTTGAGATTTCGCCAAATGGTGTGGCAAATTTTGATCTTTCACCACAAAAATAGACGTGGTTCGTAAAAATCCACTGTACATGGTCAAATCTGCCCCGAATTTCATGCTTGATAAAAGTCCCTTTCTGAAGACAATCTACATGTCAGTTAGAATTGCGCCACCTACTGGCAACAGGAAGTAAGCTTTTGTCTGACAATAATCATTCAATTTACATGACATTTCCATGGTGTGTTGATATATTGGAACTTAATGTACAATTATCGGGTGTTCTCTGGTGCCACAAAATGGATACAGGAAGGGACATGGGAGTCCTTTGCGCATTGTGCAAACACATAAAAATTCAGAGTCTTATCGATCAGTCAGTGTCTGCTAACAAGGCCACGGCTGCTGCGTTCCCCATGTGGGGGTGTGTGGGCCTGTTCAACACTGCCTTCAGCTTTAAATTTAATTGTGGTACACTGTTAAGATTTTTTCCTCTACAACTTGCCTTTTAAAATGTAGCACCTTGGATATGTTCCAACATTGTCCTCCAATAACTGAGAGATGAAATGATGGTCATAATGGTTTGCTGCCCTTTGGTTGTGAAAATTGTGAAGATTTCCGACATGTTCTGTTTTGTTGATTGACGAGGATGTTGACTGTTGCAGGTCATGCTGTGTAACCCGATTTGTATATTGGGCTACACAATAGCCAGCTGGCGGTTCTTCAGGGAGCGGATCGAGGAGGAGGAGCTCTCCCTCATCCATTTCTTTGCAGAGGACTATGTGGAGTACAAGAAGAAGGTTGCTACCGGGCTGCCCTTCATCTCAGGCATCCGTGTCAACTAGTCCCAAGAGCAGGATGCTAAACATAACAGACTTAAAGCACTGAAGCTGGTCAGACCTGGTGGGTTTGGCGCATCTGCCATGGCGGCTGTTCTCTGAAGAGAAACCGTGCAGCTGGCTGAGAGCCTATAGCTAGCAGACAGAGACCATGACAGCTTGGACGGCAGCAGGGCTGCTGATTTTCTACCAACTTCCAAAATCCGGTTAAAGACCAGACAACCTCCACTCTACTACAATTATTTCAATAACAGCCATTCCATCAGTTTCTTGTGCTTCTGTTTGCATGCTTTCACCATGCCTAGTGTTTTCGCTGATGACTTGTGTTGAATGATACATCATACATGCAGAGCCATGACCATTGTTTTAATGGCAAATGTTTGGAGATCTTTGAGATTCATGGGAACTCCACCAAGTTCACTTGTTTGTTTGTTTTTTAAATGATAGGTTTATTAATATTTTGAAGAAATTTCCACCACTGACTCTAGGTAGGACTCCCTAAAAACTGTGTATTTCACCCAGATGGATGTGGTTTTGCATGACGTAGCAGTGCATGGTTGTGCAAGCTCCTTACATTCAGAAGTCATTTGACTTGTATAAAGGGAGAAGAACTTCAGATAAAAAGCAAGTGGTAGGATCCATTACATAACTTTCATCCCGGACACAGGGGTTGTGCTCCTGTGTGATACTTTGATGATTATTTCTATAGACTTAAGGTTTAGGTGAAACGTAAGGTTTCACATAGGTCACAAGCAGCGTTGAAAAAAAAAGTGTGAGTCTGTAGGTTTAATCTTGAGTTTAAGGCAGAGATCAGATTAATGAACAACTTTTTAGATAAAGTTTAGGTTTGCTAGTTCATCCAAAAAGTGATGACAACCTGCACGTTGTCAAGAACACACACCAGGCACATAACACGCTGTGTGATGCAGGACATAAGGCCTGGGTGAATTACCGACTTTTTAGGGAGTCCCATTCCTGGGTTAGCAATAGTCACCATTCCTAAATTAGTCATTTTAAAACCTAACAAACCGCTTAAAGGAATACCCCACTGAAAAGCTCTCCTTTAAATATCAGTCAGTCATCAACTTTACTATTGCTCTTCGCGGGTCTACTCTGTATCCACGAGCCATCCCTGGACATGGGCAAGCTGGGTCAAAATGATTGTGTGTCTGTGTCTGTGTGTCCTGCTTCCATACGGAAGATGGCAGATCCTACAGCATAATCATTGTGGTTTCTCCACACCAAGGCTTAATGATTTCATGTTAGGGCTTCACCTCCTTTTAGCTGCAAAAAGCCCTGCCACATGTTGGGTGGATAGGGTGGATAGGGTTGATTTAAGCAACAGTGAACATACGCATCCAAATATTTTCAGTATGGTATTCTTTTAAGTTTCCCTAATAACTTACAGGTTGAAACGTCCAACAGAATGGACCATGGAAAGAACTAAAGCCATCCACCCAAACAAAGAAACAGGGAATTCTACTAGAGTTTATTAGCTCTTGAACACAGGGTGAACCAGTGCATCCAAAGTGGTAAAAGGAACAATACATTTTTATGGAAGAATGTATCGGTAGATTTATTATTTAACTATAATGGAATGGATTAAATGAGCAAAGAAAGTAAAGGACTAAAGGTTTTTGAGACTATTTATTTAAATGTAATTAGTGAGGAGGCTGTTGAATTTCCAGGCTAATTTAAGGCTAATAGTGGCCTAATTTATGCTTATTAGGATAGCCACGTCCTCATTTTGCACTGAGGCTAAAACAAATCAGTCACAAAACCTTCCTTGTTTCTCTTAGTTCATTGTCAGTTTGTATACACAGGGACATGAGGCATAATGGCTGATAAGTTGATTTTCATTGGAGAAAATTAGAGTTGGGTTCACCTCTGAGTGTTATCTTTATGGAAAAAGGAAGTGTTGACACCCCTTCCTTTGCTATAGCCGCTTTTGTGTTTCTTTTTTGTTGCTGTTTAATATATACTGTACATCATTAGTTGTCTTGTGTTCTTAATGAGTCACCATGCTGAACTGTACTGCGTCCAGTCATTTTCATCAGCATCACTTCATTATTGTTTTTCTCCCATTGACCAGTCAAAATCACTTTGTATTGGAAACCAACCAAATGACTGAGATGTATACTGGTAAAGGGGTTGGAAGATTCTGTCTCTCACTATCTCTCCCTCTCTGAATGGCTTCACAGTGCTGCTGTCCACTCTCCACACCCTGATCTCACTGTGAGAGATAGACAGAGAATTCCGTCAAATAAAAAATGAAAGGTTCCCAGTTAAGTTTTTAATAATGAAAGCTTTACAGGGTAACATTTCAAACCTTGTTATTCAGAATGTTAATGATACAATATGTTTTTAGAAGATTGTCCAATTAGTCAGCTCCTGTACAAACAAATGATCACCACCAAAAAGATTATTTTCCAGGGGAAAATTAAACTGTGCAACCCCCAATGCTTAGGGGCAAACTTAAAGCAGCATGGCACTGACCTAAGGTTACTTAGCATTGTACATTCTAAAGTACACATACCATGGTGTTTTGATAATGTTAGCTGCAGATTTAGCGTATTCACTACTATCAGTCTATGCTAAAGTTCAGAGCCTGCCGAGTGATACTAATCTCAACACTCAGGACTAGCATGGGATATGTAGCGGCTTCTTGCTTCCTAGAGCTGCTGAGACAGGGAAGATTAACCTTGCTATTACGCACTGTCCAATGATCAATGTCCACTCCAAGTTGTTCCGTTTTTAAAGGTTTTATTGAATAATTCAAGGAACGAAAAACTGGTAAAATACTGTGAGCTGAATGTGTGTGCGGTAAATGAAAAATGTGCGCTCCCAGGTCACCCCTCTCTCTAACACCGGCATCCAGGTGTAATTATATAGGTTAATTAAGGGGTCCATCCCACATCACGTCACCACATCAAAATAAGTAAAAATAAACAAAAAATAAATCTAACGCAAATATATGGCTCCCACAGGATATTAAACAAATTCATAAATTTAGTCTTAATTTTTTTTTTTTAGTAGGTAGATTGCACAATCTACTAAATACTATGTTATGCCGATAAAACAACGCACATGTACACGTGTTTTGGGATCAGCCTTTACGGTCTGAATGAGTAGGATTTGTCAATTGTGGTTTGTAAACACAACATTAAAGTTGGACCCTCCTCCCCGCTTCCATGAGTCCCACTCTAACACCCTGTCTGTTTTTATTGGCAGGGGGCTACACATCCACTGGCCTAACATTGACGCCCAGAAACCAGGGCTCAACAAGAAAGATTAAGTAAATTGCCATGTCAGGCTAGTAAATCTAGCAGCTCACTTGCCCAATCAGGCAAGTGGTAAAAGAGCATGAAACGTATAATTTTCTCCGGCTTTCTGCTTCCTTCTCACCTTTGTTGAGTGTTGCAATGCGCAGTACTGATAAGGCACTCACAAGAAAATGGTAGCAGTTGAAGATGTTAATGAGCTAAGTAAACGTTTCAGTTATTCTGAGGTCCGGAGTTAACCTTTCTTGATATGCAAGAATGTTTGTTACTCTGCAGCTATGACACACAATCTCCTTGTTGCATGTTGATGAAGGTTCTCAGTCATCCAGGTCAGGGTAAATTCTAAGTGCTGTATCATAGGCAACTGGACTTGTTTCAGTTTCTTGAAGATGTTTCACCTCTCAATCAAGAGGCTTCTTTAGTTCTAACTGGAGGGGAGTTGCAGGCTTTTAAACTCTGTGTAGGAGTCATTAAGGACATGTGTGAGCTCTGAGTTTCAGAGTCGTTGGGGCCACTTGTGGGTCATTGACCCAATCAGAAACAATGGTTTCTTATGATGTCGCATCACTCTTTACATGCATTCCCACTCAAGAAACAGTTAAGATGGTGAAGAAATGCCTGCCACAGGACAGTACTCTGTCCAGCAGAACCAACTTCACCCCAGACCACATTTGTGCCTTACTGCTCCTAGCCACTGGTTCAGGTATGTGGACGACACCTGGGTCAAAATCAGAACAAGGGAAGTGGAAGCCTTCACAGAACATATAAATGCTGTGGACAATAACATCAAGTTCACACTGGAATATGTCAGAAGAGACACTCTGCCCTTCATGGACTGTGCAGTACACATTGAAGAAGACAGAAGCCTCAACATTGAGGTGTACAGAAAACCTACACACAGATCAATACCTAATTGCTGTTTGACTCTCATCACCCACTGGAGCACAAGCTGGTGGTCATCAGAATCTTAAACCATCGGGCTGAGACGGTGCCCACTAAGTCAGAGGGGAAGGAGAAGGAACAGAAGTACAGCAGGGGAACACTTAAAACCTGTGGCTACCCAAACTGGACCTTTGTCAAAACTGCTGACACGATCAAGATCCAGAGCAGACAGAGAGGAGACGAGAAAACGTCACATCATCATCATTCCCTATGTTGCGGGAACATCCGAGAAACTCAGGAGGATCTTCAATAAACATCATATCCTGGTTCACTTTAAACCTTCCAACACGCTGAGGAAGAAACTTGTCCATCCTGAGGACAAAACACTCAAGCATAAACAGAGTAATGTAGTTTATGTGGTTCAATGCAGCCAGGACTGCACAGATTTTTACATTGGGCAGACAAAACAACCTCTCCATAAACGAATGGCATAACACAGGAGGACCAACTTCGAAGATGGTTTGAAAGAGGAGTATAGGAATCCATCTATGTCAAACTGGAATGACCGTCTTTGAACAGAGGAAGTGGACTAAGACATTACTTATCACCCACCTACAATGCTTTACTGAGTTCCCTCCCCAGACAGCTTAACAACCATTCGTACCTGGGCTCATCTAGCCTTAGCAACCCACATGAAGGCCGGTTGGGTCAATGACCCACAAGTTGGCCTAACAACTCTGAAACTCAGAGCTCACACATGTCCTTAATGACTCTGTAAGGACACTCCCACACAGAGTTTAAAAGCCTGCAGCTCCCCTCCAGTTAGTTAGAACTGAAGAAGTCTCTTGGATGAGAGGTGAAAGTGGAAATGGTGAAATACTGAAGGGGAAGGAACATTGTCTGTGGTATTACTGTTGGTGCTACTGTTGCAAAAACAACATTCGCAACCTGGCTCCCACTAGCAGCCTGACTACTGTCCAAAGGACAAACAATTGTAAAAAAAATACCCATTTTACCAATTTGACCTAGAAACCTCGGTCTCAGTGCTGTGAAAAGGCAGAGTAAAACACTTGGTTGTAATAATGAGTAGGCAGGTTTTGTTACTTACTGATCTTGTAGAAAAAAATGCTGGTTTTGAACCGCCTCAAGTCCCGGTGACAGGAAACATATATCAACAGGGGAAAAGACCTTGACACCGAAGTGCTTGCCATTGAGCAGTGCCCGTCTGTTCACTCTTGTTTTACCTCGGTGTCTATCACTCTCCCTCTACGCTTTCTCTGCCTCCTCCATCAGCACGGTTCTCTTTCTTTTGAAGTGTAGAGTTTCCACAGTTTTTCCAGTTGTTTCACTGTTACCTGTGGATAGCTACTGGGAAAAACAATGCCTCTTCCTGTTTTAGTTGCGTAATGGCAGACTGGTATGCCGTAATTCAGCTTCATTTTTCCTGATCGAGCCTGGTGTCAGACTGAATAGCACTGTGACAGAAAGGCTTATATAGAACCAATCTAAACACGAATGGTGTCATTTATCTATGGCTGTTACACTGTCCAATCAGTATTTACTTCAGAATGACAAGTTACTGCAAAAAAGTTATCTCTTGCCAGATTAAATAAAGATTAAACGTGACAATAAACTTTCTTTTTTTTTAGATAATTGCTAATACATAAAACAATTTGTATAGATGCAAGTAAAAATTGACTTCTGTTAAGTAGATTTGTAGGCAAGTAAAAAAAAAAAGAAAACAATTATGAACGCTGCTAGAAAAGTCCCAAACACAGAAAAATAAAAATACATGTGATGATTGCGAGGGATCACCTACGGAGCCCCATAAAAGGACATGGGAAAAAGAAAAAAAAACTTAAACGTTTCTTGTGTGCATGGGAAACTTTCTCGTGAGCACAAGAAACTTTTCTTGTGTTTACGATCAGACTGACTGCTTCACGTGGCAAAATTATGTGCGACAATCAGTAGTATCCCTCTGCCTGGGATATCGTTTGAAAATGGAAGTTTGATAGGTGAACACAATTTATTCATTGAAGTGTAGTTACGGTGAACTCTGCCTGCATCCTGATCAGGACTCACAATGAGGATATGGAGTGTAACGATTCTGTGAGAGCTGTCACTGACTTTATTTACAGGCTTTCATAAATCATATCCATATTCGCAGGTGGTGAGGATGATCCAGTTGAGCTGACTGGAGGAGGCAGAGTGTGCGGCGGACTCAGCACAGTCGTGTCCACTGCAGCGATTTCACACACAAACTACATGAAAATTAAAATCGTATTTGGTGAAACATGCACAGTAGGCTATTCATTCTTTAATGCTTTGTGATTTAATCTTGGATTTCTACCATCGATTATGATTACTGGATCAGTTAGTTACCAAAGAGTCTGGCCCTCTCCGCTGCTCTCCAGGACAGGGAATGTGATGATGGCACAATGCTAAATGGGGAAATATTGATTTAAGATTTGTGTTGTGTTGGCTGAAAGTACGCGAGTAACACTGCTGGTTTGAATGTTTATGAAAACATACTCACATTTTTTTTTTTGGTAGGATAATTTGACTCATTCTGCCTTTAAAGTGACACACTTGTAGCATATCTATGAAGTGAACTGTACAGAATGACATGATGAATTGGCTGTATGCAAGGTGTTGAGATAATGAGTTGACTGTTGCAGCATGGCACACCTGAGTTGAGTTTTGGATTTGTTGCACTTTTACAGTATATGATACCATTTACCATTGACCTGTATTTAAAAATCACTCTTAGTGAAAACTATTGGCTGAGTACTGTGCATTTACTCACAAAGTAGATTTTCTCAACACCACATGTGTGAAATAAAATGAAGGCAATTATTGTTGAGGCTCTGTCTTTATTACTCTCATTGTACAAAAGCAATTTTGGAACTGGCTGTTTGATCTGACAACATCTCAGGTTACATGCATTGGATTTACAGTAGAAATTACAAAAAAAATCCATTAGCAGTGCATTTGTTGCATTACAATATAGGAATTTTGTAAACGTATTAAAAAGCCAACAAATGAGTTATAGTCACATAACTGTAGAGTTGAATTCTAAGATGGAAAAGTTGAGTAACTCATTTATTAGCTGTGTAACCAGGCTTCAGGAAGACATAAAAAAGGGTAACCACCAGTTTTACACATTAAAGTGTGTTTACAGGTATTGGAGAGTACTACTGGATCCGTGAAAAAGTAGTATAAAGCCTTTTGTGGCTCCAGAGGTGCATGTAATCTGATAAATTTCTTCCAGTGATATCACTCAATGGGTAATGAAGGCATCAGATTTTTATCTCCAACATACTATACAGATACAGGTAGAGACACTGTCTCTCCACCTGCACCTCATTCCCTTGTTATTTTAGTTTATTTAGTTTACCCCTCACTCTTTGTCAGTTTGTCTGTTCGCGTCATGCGTCTCCTGTGGTTCTGTTCCCCCCTGGTCCTGTTTTACTCATGTTCCCAGCTCTTCATTGGTTTGCAACTACGTTGTTTAAAGTTACTGAAAGGTGATGTTTTTCCGGCGATGGGTGCAAAAATCTTTGGCCATCGCTCCTTGTTATAGCTTGTACATGCGCACCTCACTCGTATAATACAAGAAATAGCTAGCTAGCTGGGCGCTGACTCTCACCGCCCCGAGGATAGACAGCACGAGAAAGAGTTAATGGAGACAACATAGAAGTTCAGAGAGTTAAGTCTTAAGTCGCTGAAAACAACGTCGTTTGAGAAAAGAACACTGCAGGAAAAGCTAACAGACTGGCCACACTAGATGCCTGTGTGCTGAGTGGTGGCTGCGTTACTGACCTTACGCAGCGATTTTGGGACTATGACTCTCTGGCTTTTGAAGAGCACTCCATCTTGTGCATTGATCTCGTCCCTGATTGACCAGTATTCTCTGATGGCCAGAGGGGTGTCCTCCCAGTGATCTGGCCATCCCTGGAGCACTGCTGCCTTCAGCAACTGAAGAGCTTCGTCTCCCTCAGTGTGTTGTCTGATCTGACTTAGATGCTTGCTGGTGACATTCAGGTAATCGGCCTGGTTTATCTGTTCTGTGTCCTCCTGCGCCCTCTGCAGGATACAGATGTTGTGTTTTGTGTATCTTGTGTCAGTCCTCTGTGGTAAAAACGTGGCTCTGCTCAAGGTGTCACTGATGTGCATGTCAGGGCCTGGCTTGTATATTACCTTGAGGTTGTAACTCTGGAGCGTGAGCAGCATGCTCTGGAGATGCTTGGGGGCAGTGAGGAGGGGCTTGTTGAAGATTGAGGTAAGTGGCTTATGATCAGTTTCTGCTGTGATCTCCCCCCGCCCGTACAGGTAGTAGTGAAACCGCTGGCATGCAAACACAATACTCAGGCACTCTTTTTCGATTTGTGCATAATTCTGTTCTGTCTGAGTTAGTGCCCGTGATGCGTACCCTATTGGCTGTCCCTCCTGTAATAGGCAGCAGCCCAGTCCTTTCTGACTTGCATCACTCTGGATGGTGACTGGCTTGGTCACGTTGTAGTATTTCAGAATCGGGGCCGCTGTGACCAGATGCTTGATCTCTTCAACTGCAGCGTCATGCTTAGGTAGCCAGTGCCATGGGACATCCCTGTCCAGCAGCCTACGTAGTGGCTCACACACCTCCGAGAGGTGTGGGGTGAACCTTGCCAGGTAGGTCACAAAGCCTATCAGTCTATGTACTGCTTTGGCGTCTGTGGGGAGAGGCATATCCTGAACAGCCCTGACTTTCTCAGGGTCCACCCTGAGCCCCTCTGCTGACAAAATGTGTCCATGAAATTTGACCTCCCTGACCCTAAACTGCAGTTTCTTTAGACTCGGTCTAAGCTTGACCTCCCTGCACCTGTCCATGAGCTCTAGCAGTTTCCTATCATGATCTTTCGTGGCTTCCTCATCTGTGTCCCCACACCCCACCACCAGTATATCGTCCGCAATGGGTTCTACACCCTTGAGCCCTGCCAGTAGCTCATGCTGTTTTCGCTGATATATCTCTGGGGCCACCGATACCCCGAAAGGCAGCTTTAACCAGCGTTTCCTGCCCCAGGGCGTCCAAAATGTGGTTGTGTAACTGCTTTCTTCATCTAGCTTACACTGTAAAAAGGCATCACGCGCGTCTACAAGTCGTCATAGGTGTTGATAAGATGCTACCTAGTTAGAAGCTCTGAGCTGCTGTGTCCTACCATAAGTAGCTCCTTAGGTATGGTGAAGTGCATCAAACCTAGACGCTCGCAGGTGTCACCTGACAGCAGGGGTCTCTGACTGCTCCTCACTATCTCAAAGCTCAGCTCGTGTGTTTTTCCTCTCACTACACACTCTGTTTTGAATATGCGATGGATCTTATTGACTGGCCTGAATATAGAACCAATCTGGTTTGGCTTGGTAATAGCTTTGCCTGGGGTGCCAGTCTCCTTATATCTTTTATGCTCATTACATCACAGGTCGCCCCTGAATCTAACTAGCATCTCTGAGATCCCCCGTTCATCTTAATATTAACAAACCATTTCTTCCCACATCCCTGCACTGCCCCAATGCTCTGTGTCGTATATATGTGTGCCTCTGTGTCAGACGGGCTCATATCCTCCGGGCATTCGGTATCTGCTGCGTTTAACTGTCTAGTGGTTTGGCCCCTCTTCATGCACATTTTTGCAAAGTGGTTTGCTGTTCCACAATAGCGACAGTTCTTGCCATATGCAGGGCAAAGTTCACGTCTGCGCCTGTGCATGTGGCCACAAAATCCGCATGTTGCGCCTTCGCTCGCGCCAGGCGCCTGATTCTGAGACCTGTCAAGGCAGGTCTGCCTGGGTGCAGCCCGCAGCCGATGGCTATCTGCTGCATGCACTGTCTCCGGAGGTCTGTCATGTGTCATTGCTTTCAAACTCATATCCGTCAGTTCTGCCTCCCGGCATATTTCTATGGCTGATGCGAGTGTGAGCTTTTTCTCTCTGAGCAGGCGACGGCGCACAGCCTCATCGCACATGCCTAGCACCAGTCTGTCTCTTATCAGATCCTCTTTAAGGTCTCCATACTCACAGGACGCAGCCTTCTCTCTTAGGCACGTTACAAATGCATCAATGGGTTCCCCTTCGTCTTGCTTGCAGTTGCCGAAGATATATCTCTCAAATATCACGTTCCTGGTTGGCTTGAAATGGACCTCCAAAGCATCAAGGATAGCTGTGGGGTCTTTCGCCTGCTCCACTGAAAGTCCCAAGTTGTGTTTATATATGTGTCGAGATTCACTGCCCATCACCCGTCGCAGGGTTGCTGCCTGTACATCTTTTTCTTTTAGACCCGTCGCCAGCATGTTAATCTTCAAACTCCGACCTGAATTCGTCCCAGTTGTTTGCGAGGTCGCCGTCAATTTCATCTCTCCTGGTGGTGGTATTGTGGACGCCATTGTGATGCTGATGTCTTCTTATGTGTTACTTAGCTACTTGACTTGGTCACCTACTTCTGACACCATGTTTGTGTGTAATAAATGGAGAGGAGACATGGAGTGTGTCTATCACATGAACTGTATTGAGAACTCCTGCCAGAGACGTAAACAAACGGCACTTCCTGCTTTCAGTCGGGCCATACCATTTTCATGTAAAACACTAGGGGGGAGCTACCACTATAGAACAATCTCATAACAATTCAGCAACACTTTGGAAAACCGTTGTCAGTTGTCATAATTCGTCGCTACATCTACAAGTGCAAGTTAAAACTCTACCATGCAAAGCGAAAGCCATGTATCAACAACACCCAGAAACGCCGCCGGCTTCTCTGGGCCCGAGCTCATCTGAGATGGAAAGTGTGCTGTGGTCTGACAAGTCCACATTTCAAATTGTTTTTGGAAATCATGGACGTCGTGTCCTCTGGGCCAAAGAGCAAAAGGACCATCCAGATTGTTATCAGCGCAAAGTTCAAAAGCCATCATCTGTGATGGTATGATGGTATCGGGGTGTGTTAGTGCCCATGGGTAACTTGCACATCTGTGAAGGCACCATTAATGCTGAAAGGTACATACAGGTTTTGGAGCAACATATGCTGCCATCCAAGCAATGTCTTTTTCAGGGACGTCCCTGCTTATTTCAGCAAGACAATGCCAAGCCACATTCTGCACGTGTTACAACAGCGTGGCTTTGTAGTAAAAGAGTGCCGGTACTAGACTGGCCTGTCTGCAGTCCAGACCTGTCTCCCATTGAAAATCTGTGGCGCATTATGAAGTGCAAAATATGACAATGGAGACCCCAGACTGTTGAGCAATGGAAGTGGTACATCAAGCAAGAATGGGAAAGAATTCCACCTACAAAGCTTCAACAATTAGTGTCCTCAGTTCCCAAACTCTTATTGAGTGTTGTTAAAAGGTAAGGTGATGTAACACAGTGGTAAACATGCCCCTGTCCCAGCTTTTTTGGAACGTGTTGCAGGCATTAAATTCAAAATGAGTGAATATTTGCAAAAAAAACAATAAAGTTTATCAGTTTGAACATTAAATATCTTGTCTTTGTAGTTTATTCAATTGAATATAAGTTGAAAAGAATTTGCAAATCATTGTATTCTGTTTTTATTTACATTTTACACAATGTCCCAACTTCATTGTGTGGCAGAGTGGTACAATAAGTTGCCGTGACAACGCCACCCGGGGGAGTTTCACCCCCAGGAAATTATTAAATTAAGATGTTACTATTTTACTATATGGTCTTTTACTTTATATTAATAACACGCAGGACACAGGTTTGGTAAAAGATTCCACTGGGGCAGAGGACGTTTTCAGTGTAAATAATGATTTATTGAATAAACAAACAAAGTTAAACTGAAGACTAATAACACAATAAAGGGAAACCAAAAATAGATGAAGACATGACTGGGGCTTACCAGGGCAGCAGGGAGCAAAACGAGGGATGGGGGCCCACAACCAAACAAAATCACCATGACACAGCAAACAAATCAGGAGTGTGAAGAAACCCACCACCAGAGGAGTGAACTGCTGCCTGGGGCCTCAGCACCTGTCAAATAAAACAAAGAAAATTAACACAAGTCTGTAAGAAAAAGAACACAATACAAGGACCTTGGCAGAGACAGTAATGGAATACAACCAACCAAATGAATATTCACAGAATAAAGTGCAAAATAACATATTGTTTATTTTCTTAACAGAAAGTAAAGCAAAGAATAACTAAATGACTAAGGAGTGACAATTAGAAAACAAACAAACAACTCAATGCACCTAAACGAAGAAGGGGCCAGAGCGGCAAAGCAGCAGCAGCGGCAAACAACCACAGCGAGCAGGAGCAGTCAGCAGCAGCACCGCCGCATCAAACCGCAGCGATCGGCCGCATCGACCAGCTGCAACGAGCAGCAGCAGTCAGCAGCTGCACAAAACAGCATCCAAACAGTATCCAAAACAACACCAGCAGCGGTATTTGGGGGGCGGTGGCTGGTGACAGGCCAGGCACCTCTACAGCCTCTAACAAAAAGGGCACAACCTATTCATATTAACAATTTTGGTGAATTATTAATCATTTCAATGTGAGTTTCATTCATAAAAAGGACCTTCACCTACCGGCGGGCAACGGTACAGTCTCACTGACGATAGGAGGAAGATGAGAAGGGCAATTAAATCAGCTGAGAGCCGGGCGCTAGCCGATGCAGCCAGGCAGACAACGCCGACTCGCCGAGAGGACCGGAAATCAACCACTCCGGGCTCCGAGCAGGGCGATTCTCCCCTCCCCACCAACAACCAGCTGCACACACACAAACACCAGTGTCACCAGTGCGCGCACGGCGCCGATTGCGCACCGGAATGGAGAGGGTATACCGGCAGAGTACATTACCTCTAGACAACCGTGAAGCAGGTTGGCGGCCACACTATCACGCCACAAACGCGCTGCAGCCACCACCACAGGAATCATCCAGAGGAGACAGAGAGGAAGCGGTGTGGTTGGGCACCTACCTATATAGGTGCGCATGGTGCCGCCCACCGCACAGCGAGACCCTGGCACAGTGCCATACAGAGGCATGGCGAGCCACTACACCTTCCGGCCACAATTGGAGTTGGAGTTTGTACAACGAGGAGGTTGACAAAAACAGGCACTTCTTGTCTAAAATAATAGACTGTGTGAAGTTCTGTGGTGTGTTTGAGCTCGCCCTGCGTGGACACGATGAAAGTGAATGCTCAGAAAATCAGGCGTTTTCAGAGGACTGGCGGATTTTGTAGCATCACTAAATGCAGCAGTACAACAACATCTGCACTGTGTTTAAAGGAACATCTAAGACAGTACAGAATGAACTCTCAGTTTTGAGAGAGCACATCATTGAAGAAATCAGGAGTGCTGACTAAGTCATTTTAGTCATTTTTCAAGCTTAAATGTCAAACATTTACTGTTTCCAGCTTACTGAATGTCATTTTTTGCTGCTGTTGTTCTTGTTTTTTATGACAGTAAATGAAGAGTCTTTAGGTTTCGGACTGATGGTTTGACAAGCAGGGCTCTGTGAATTTGCAAATAAAAAAAATGTTTGCAAAACTGCTTGACTTTTTAAAGAGGGTCATTCTAACGTAGTAATAATACTATACTATATTTTGTGGAAAAATAATATCAGACAAATATTACTGTTCCAAGCAGATTAGCTATTTTAATTTTTTTTAAATAGACTGGTGTGATGCACCAGTAGGGTGCCTTGGCATGTCCTACTAGTGATACACGGTTATAGCGCATCTGACAAATGACTGATGATAAAAAAAAACGTCACCAGCCGCCATGGGCGGGCTGACCATAGGGAGGTTCGGGAGTATTCCCGAACGGCCGGTCTGTTGTTGGTCGGAACGTTTTTTTACCCCATAAATCGGCCGCAGGTGGCACAGAGTGGAACGTCAGACTGGGTCAATCTAATATTTTGCATATTAAGGGGGGATACGAGCGGCCCCGCCCAACTTGAGCTGATCCTTGTTTCTATTGAAATGTGATTGGCTCAGCCGCTCAGTCAGTCATTAAACCGTAATTTTCCTGTTTTAAAAAAAGAAAACAAAGAAAGAGGAGCGGGATTAATTCAAATTAGCAAACATGCTAAAAAGAAAGATGCTGGAGAAAGAGATGGGTGGAGCAGAAAAATTAAGGGCAAAAAAGAAAAAAAGGTTAATACAGGATGCAGCCAAATGCGCCAAATTAACAGAGCTTTTCCGTGGTGGAGGGGCGAAGGTCAGCTTTTTTTTTTTTTTTTTTTCCTTTTTTTTATTGTAAGTACAATAAGGGTACAGTGTGAAATGAGGGAGGAGGGGGTTACAAACAAATGTATAACAGTTTCAGTTACATAATATCATGAAAAGCAGGGGAGAACAGAGAACAGGTACATCTCATGTTTTGTTTTTTTCATGTTTCATACAGTTCATTCAGCGCAGATATTCAAAAACATGGAAATAGAGAAAATAATGTTATGGTTTTTATGGCTTTCTTGTTTTCAGATTGACTGATGATGTTGATGTATTGTTTGATTTCGTTCTTGAAACGGTCAGTGCAAAGTATTTGATTTGTAAATTTGCGGTTGTGAATATGGGCTTTGGCTAAAAATAAAATCCAGTTAATTATATAGTATTGATTTAATTTGGAAGCCGTGACTGAAAGGAAACCAAACAATACATTTTGATACTCCAAAACAAAGTTTTTGTCGAAATGTTGACGGATAAAAAGGGTTAAATTTTTCCAAAAGGACTGCAGATGAGGACATGACCAAAAAGATGCTGAGAATCTTCTGGAGCCTGTTTACAGAATGAGCAGAGTTCATTAATGTCTTTTTTGTATCTCTGCATGAATAGGTTGGAAGGGTAGATGCGATGGATGAGTTTAAGGGATACTTCTTTGATTTTATTTGTGATAAAATATTTGTAGGGGAGGGACCATATATTTTTCCAGATCAGATTTGGGAATAAATGATTCCAGTATGAAACAGCGTTGGGGGTACTGACGTTTTCTTTTTGAAATAGTCTACGTACAGTACGGTTATTTTTGGCTGAGAAGCAGATTCGACCAGTTTCAGTCTGTACAGGCTCCAGAGGTAAGGGGTCAGACTCAGGTAACAGAACATTTTTAAATAACATAATCACTCCAGAGGGTATCGCATCAAATACTATTGCATATTCTTTCGGTGGAATAGGGAGTGTGTATTTATTTAAAAATTCTGAGTATGATAAGAGTGTGCCGTTAGAGTTAAAGAGCTGACTGACCAAAATAATGCCGTGGGTGAACCAGTTCTCTAAAAAAAGTGATTTGTGTTTGTACAGTATGTCCCTGTTATTCCAAATATAATATCTATGGGGTGTAAAGTTATGTTTGTAAATCAAAGACCAGGAGAGAAGCATCTGTTTATGAAAGTTGGCTAGTTTTATGGGAAGTTTATCAATATTGTAGGTGCAGAGTAACAGAAAATTAAGGCCACCAACTTTGGAAAATATATAGTTGGGAATGAAGTTCCAGATTGAGGTTGGGTTTCTAATGAATTGTTTAATCCAGTTGATTTTAAATGTGTTATTGAGAGTGGAGAAATTTAAGAAATTAAAACCTCCATTCTCATAAGAATTCATTAAAGTTGATTTTTTAATATAATGGATTTTGTTTTTCCATACAAAGTTATAAAGAATTTTATCAATGACAGTGGTGGTTTGTTTATTTACTTCCAGAGATATTGCAGTGTATGTAAGCCGGGATAAGCCCTCTGCTTTAGACAATAGGATTCTGCCCTGAAGGGACAGATCTCTCTGAAGCCAAGAGTTGAATTTCTTTTGTGTTTTTTCTATAATGTGGCTAAAGTTCAGAGAACATCTGTTGTTTGTATTTTTGTTGATGGTGATTCCTAAATAAGTGACAGACTCTTTTACAGGTATGTTGGAGATAGATAAAAGGATGCAGTTTTTCAGTGGTAACAGTTCACACTTACTTAGATTCAGGTGAAGACCGGATGCACTGGAAAAAACTGAAATTCGGTCAATAGCAACAGAAACTTGTGAGGCATTTTTTAGGAATAAGGAAGTGTCATCTGCTAGTTGACTAATGATGATTTCCTTGCCTGCTATGGATATCCCTTTGACGGGGCTCTGCTTGATAAAGTCAGAGAGCAACTGGACACAAATCAAAAACAAATATGGTGACACAGGACATCCCTGCCTGATCCCACAGGTTAAGTCAAAACGTGGAGAGGTACCTGTCTGCATTTTGATTGAACAGTTTGCTTTCTTATACATAGTTTCAATTGCTGAACAAAAGTACTTACCAAAACCAAGTTTCTGTAATGCCTGAAACATAAATTTGTGTTCAATAGTATCAAATGCTTTGCGAAAATCCAGAAATAAAATAAAACTATCATCAGAGCAGTAGTCAGCATAGTCAAAAAGTCCAGGACTAGTCTTATGTTGTTGGATATGTGTCTGCCTTTCATAAATCCTGTTTGTGTTTCATCAATGATGTAATCCAGTACTGCTTTTAGTCTTTTGGCAAAAATTCCAGCTAAAATTTTATAATCATTGTTGAGCAGACAAATTGGTCTCCAGTTATCTATGAGGAGTCGGTCCTTATTGGGCTTAGGGATCAGTGTTAGGAGCCCTTGGTTTAAGGTAGGAGGAAGAGTCTGATTATACATGGTTTCGGTGAATACACCATGGAGGAAAGGGGCAAGTTTTTCAGCAAATGTTTTATAAAATTCAGATGTTAAGCCATCAGTACCAGGAGACTTATTTAATTTAAGTTGCTGGATAGCAGAACTGACTTCTTCCAAAGTGATTGGCTTGTCACAGGTGTCTCTCTGGTCATTGTTAATACATTTTAATTGAGAAAGATATCCAAAAAAGTAATCTGTAGCGTTTTTATCATAGTGTGATTTATATAAGTTCTTATAGAACATTAAACAATGATTGGATACTTCCTGTGGGTCGTCTGTGACAGTCCCATCGATGTTAAGTTTTTGAATGCAGTTCGTTTTACTGCGTGACTTTTCCAGTCTAAAAAAATATGCAGTGTTTTGTTCTCCTTCCTCCAACCATTGTTTCCTGGATCTCACATATGCTCCCTCTGTTCTGACTCTGTACATTTCATCTAGTTTAATCTGTTGTTCAATTAGTTCTTGTTTTTCATCATCTGTCAGATCTTCAGGCGCACACTGAGTGAGAGAAGCGATTCTGGTTACTACTTTTGTTTCTTCCTCTTTTCTTAATTTGGCCAAGGAGGATCCATATTCTCTAAGGTATTTTGCTATCTCGAATTTCAATAGTTCCCAGTTATTAAGAAAACATTTATAAATTAAAGCTCTCTGCCAGTAAAATTTTATTAGGGTATAAATTTTTTCTACAACAACTTTATGTTTTAAGACTGAGTTGTTGAGTTTCCAGTATGAATTCGGGTGGGTACTGGCGCTAGGTCTAAAATTAATTTGGAGATTTATAGTTTTGTGATCTGTGAGTGGAGTGGGCAAGATGTTAACAGAAATATTTTTTTCATCTAGACTACTTGAAATTAACCAGTAGTCTATTCGAGATCTACAAGAGCCAGTTTTGTTAGCCCATGTATAGGACTTGGTATTTGAATTCTTTTTCCTCCAGATATCGACTAATTGGAATTTCTGCATAAATAATATTATATTAGTTAGAGAATTTGTTCTATTTTTCGGAGGCCATCTATCTACAGAGTCATCAACTGTAACATTGAAGTCACCACCAACAATAAATAACAAGTTTGGGTATTTAGATAACCAAGAGAGAAAACATGATTCCAACGTGTCAAATAGGAAGTCATTCGCAGTTTTTGTATTATGACCATATACATTGGCCAGAAGGACTATAATGTCGTCAAATTTGATAATTAATATAAGAAATCTACGATTTGGGTCACTCTCTGAGTGTAGTATGGTTCCTTCAAATTTGTTTTTCAGGGAGGTTACTCCTGCTGATCGTTCTGAGCCATGTGAGAACCATATGTCATTTCCCCACTGATTTTTCCAGAATTTAATATCGTCTGCAATTGAATGTGATTCTTGTAAGAAACAGAAATCAGTCTTTCGTTGTTTAATAAATAAAAATAGGGCTTTACGTTTTAAGTTGTCTCGCAAGCCTCTGGTGTTAAGTGACAGCACTGATAAAGACATTACAAAAATGTATACGAATAACTAAGAAAGCCAAAGATAGCCCTAATGTTTCTCTTCATATTTAAGGTTTTTAATTCTAAGTCTCCTGCAGTCAACAAATATCAAAAGCATAAAAATAAGGCAATAATTCATGAACCCCCTCATCTTAAGGTTAAAAACAAGGCACTCACACACCTTTCTTAGGATGAGTGCAGAACATAAACACCAGGCTTCTACAACATTCTTTCAACAAAAAGAAGAAAAATAGTTCTTGCTCTAAGATCCAGAGCACGTGAACTGTGGAGGTTTAGTTAGGGAAGTTTTAAAGGAGAAATTTGGTTAATCAATTGCCCAGAAGGGGAATAGTTTAATTCAGATATGAAATAACATAAGTTCATTTTGAGTAGGCTATGCAATATAATGTACAGAGGTAAATTATAAATAAGGCAATAGTTGGGGTCAGATATTAAATATTTATATGCACTACTATGCACACAATATAATTATATATGATCAGAGAAAAGGAAAAAAAAATATAAATAAAAAAAATAATTGGGAATAGAATAAATAATAATGCTAATACTAAAGAAAATAGCAGCAAAAAAGTTGTTCATCCTGAGATTAAAAGAACAAAAAAAAAAAAAAACTCGGGGAATAGTAATTAGGAGGGAGCAAGATATTCAGTTAAGTCAACGAATAATTATATATATAAATAATAAAGATGATAAAGAAAATAAATAAATGGGTATTCAAAAGGTTTATAATACACAGAGTAAGAAAAGCTATTAGCCTACTATGTTCAGGGAGAGAAAAAAAGTAAAGATTAAGTAGGGCTAAATGAGGTAGATTGCGCTAACAAAAGAGGAAATAAATGAAAATATATATATAGGCTACTAAACTTAATAATAATAGAAGAGTAATGAAATAATTAAAAATAAAGAAAAGGGTGGGGGTGGCGGGAAGAAGTCCTCTTGTGGCAGTTGTGCAAACAGTGACCAGTCTATGGACTAAGTGTCATTTTTCATATCATTCACCGTGATCCTTTTACCGTCAATGAGGGCATGGGAGCCTCTGAATCCGGCCTTCTTGCCCTCTTTCCTCGCTTGCTCCACCAGCGGCCATAGCTTGTTCCGTGCGTCTTTCGTGTCTTGGGTCAAATCCTCGAAGATTTTGATCTTTCTCTCCTTGAGAAGCTTAGAGGTTCTCGCATCTCTCCAGATCTTATCCCGGTGAGTGCGAGACAGGAACTGCACAATGATGCGGCGGCTGGAATGGAGGTCAGCAGGTCGAGGTCCGAGCCTGTGGACAATGTCCACAGAGAAGTGCAGATCCTGAGCGATGTCAGGAGAGACTTGGGCGAGGATGTCGATGATGATCTTCTTGATGTCTTCACCGGTCCGCTCTGGGATCCCGGCCATTCGGAGGTTCCATCTCCTTTGGTAGGCTTCCAGGTTATTCCATTTGTCGCGGAGAACCGCGTTTTCTTTCTCCAACGTCTCGACATGACTCTGCAGGGAGTCCACCTGGAGAGTCACGTCCTCCACCTGTTTCCCCAGAAACTCCAGGGAGTCTGTAACGCTTTTAATTGTTTGTGTGTTATCTTTAACAGTGGTCTCAAGAGAATGCAGTTTTCTGAGGGATTCCTCCTGCATTTTTTCGATTCTCTCCATCACTATCATTAAAGCAGCGTTTGAAACAGTTTGTTCCTCGTCTTCTAATTCACTGGCCAGTTTTTTTGATTTCTTTCCTGGCCGTCGATCTGCACAGTTTTCATCAGATATTGTAGATGGGCTCTCGGGGTTGAGTAAACCATCCATAATTCCAAGTTGGTTTTCTAAAGCACTGCGAGCATATGAGTGCATCGCAATTGCGGCGTGGCGAGAGTCCATCAGAGACAAAGGAAAAAGTTTGGTCGAGTTTCGCGGGGCAAGCCAGTTGTCAGGGTTAGGAAACTCCAAAAAGGATTTAAAAAACAAAACTTCTCCTTGAGGTTATTTACTCACAGTTCAGGCAACTTTTCATAGTTGGTTTTCAGAGCATGTTTAGATTTGGCTGATGTTGTAGAGCTTAGGTGCAGTCACTTCACTGAGACGCCATCTCCCGGCCATATCGGGGCGAAGGTCAGCGCGGCCCAGCAGCTTCGGGCAGCCAATTAATAGGCTCGTTCGAGATGAGCCAGGCCTGCGCAGAATCGATCACCGGCGACCACCGCACAATGCATGCCGGTTAGATTTGTGTCCGACTTGATCCCGACTTGCTCTGACGTCATGCACGCGCCGGCAACGATAACCTCACGAGATCAAGGCGGCCGCAGTTTTAGAGCCAGGTGATGCAGTTGCTCTCCACCGACTGCAAGACCTCAGGGCATGATGGGAAACGCCTGGCTGTCGCCTGATCACAGAGCTGATTGGCTTCTAATTAGGACTACAACACTACGTTTTGTCGAAAATCCTAATTTTCTGTGTAATTGTTATATTTAATGCTAGCAATGAAGGTTTAATCTGTTAACAAACATATATTGTGTGGTTGATAATAATAATAATAATAATAATAATAATAATAATAAAGGTTATTTATATAACACTTCAAAACAATAACAATATCAAAACGAGCAATCAGTGCTTTACAAGGCAGACAAAAAGAACAAAGGATAGAATACAATGCCAGATACACACATATTCCCACATATATACTGTATATAATTACAAATATAAATACATCAATAAATAGAGATTATAAGAAACCTTTGCTGCTTGTCCTCCCCATGTGTAGCCTATATAGCTATGAGAACGTTTGGACTGTTAATTCAGTAGTTCAATTTCTTAAATTTAGTGATTGTATGATTTATAAATGACAGTGCATACGCAATTTCTTCAGCCATATGTCAGGCCAGGACCAAATGAGGACTCAGATGCAAGGGAAAATGAAATCAAACTCACTTTATTGAAATCAAAATTTCTTCTTTCAAGAAGTGATTAAATAAACAGGCTATAAAAACACTGTCTATCTGAAAACCTGACTAAGAACAGAATACTAGAATACCTCAACAGGGGGAAAAAACACAACATGGAAGGAATACTAAAAATAGAAATAATCAAAACCGAACACTATGCTAAAACAAAAATAGGCCTACTCTTACAATGAAGAAAACAAAAACTAGATAATAAACAAAAATCGCTCCCTAAGGAGGAAAACCAAATCTAATCTTAAAAGGGCTCAAAAGGAAAAGGCTGACCTCAAAGGCGCTCTATCAAAAAGGGACAAAAGAAAAAGGCTCACCTCAACAGGGGCTCTACAATAACTAAGCTCTCTAAACAAAAATCACTCCGCAAGCGGGAGGAAAAAACGGAAATACAAAACAAGGAAAAATCTCTAAACTTAGAATTTATTAAACAAAAAATCACTCTTAAAAGAGGAAAAAATGACAACAACTTACGTGACCAAACTCTCTCTGTGAATACTTTAGCGGACTATGACAAGGAACAGGGGCTTAGGTGAACGAACAAACGAAACACTTCGGCACAAGACAAAGGGAAGACGCCGACTAAATACACATGAGGGAAATGGGGAACAGGTGGAAACGATTAGGGATCAGGTGAGACAATCAGACCGGTGACACATGAGGAAGGGCAAGTGACCTGAAACGAGAGGAGAATTAGATTTTCAAAATAAAACAGGAAGTAACGAGACAAAAAACCCAAGACGAGACAAACCTCACCGCGGTGTGACACCATAGCTATCCGAACGTGTTCTGCAAACTACAGGTAGCCTACAGATGGCTCTAACAGGATGTAAACATTTCTCTGACTTCCTGTATTTTCTTTGACGGCGGCTGGAAACTGTCCGACATGACTGCAGCTTTTTGTCACCGCCCCCTGCTGCTGCCGCCTGGTCTCGTCCACCTTCCAGGCAGCGCAGTTCATCCATGGATCTATAATAGATCCATGAGTTCATCTCGAACGAGCCTGATGTTGCTAGCTAATGATTCAAGATTCAAAAAACTTTATTGTCCGTTGTGACAGGGCTCAAAACATAAACACCACAAAGACATAAAAAACACATGTTTTTACTCTTTTGAAAATAAATGTTTTATGGCAGCTGAATCAACCAAATGAGTGTTCTCAGTGCATTGTTTTTAGGGTATATCATTTTTCTTAGGAGAGTTTTACGGTGGCCGACAAGGGCAAACGATCAGCAACGGCCAAACGCTAATACATAAAAGATGCAGAACCAAAGACACAAAAAACACATGCAACAACAAAATGCTGCAACGGAAAAATGCTGCAAACAAAGAAACGATGCAGAACCAAAGACACACAAACACACAAAACAAATGCAACAACAAAATGCTGCAAATACAGAAAAGATGCAAAACCAAAACGACACAAACCCCCAAAACACATGCAATAGAGAAATGCCGCATATTGAGTTAACACAACGGAAGTGTCCACACAACAGAAAAGCGCCAGGCCGCTAGGAGGTCCTGACCTCCCGACCTGGACCTATTACTGTATGGACCAGTCTGTATTGTACCTGACGAGAGTGATAAAAACTTTTACAGAGGCGACATAAAAAGGTACGTGGTTTAAACATTTGGTTGTAATCTTTTACAATAATATAACAATAACAGTTCAAAAAGATTAACAGATTTACGTAGGCCTAACGCTAGCTGATTGTACGTTTTCTGTTTGTTTTTTTTAGCTTAGCTTAGCTAGCTTAGCTTAGCTTAGCTAGCTGAAATAAGCAACACCACTGAGACACTTAATTGATCAGCGAGGCGGAAAATGAATAAGAGGAAAGTGGAAGAAGAGGGAAAAATTAAATGAGAGGAGTCAGAGAAAGTACATTAAAACAACATGGGAAGGTGATGAGGAGAGTTGAAGTGCATTAGACATGCTAGAGAAACAAGTAATGGAGTAAACAAAACGGGGAGTACACATCCATTTACAGAAGAATAGCAGGAAATAAACACACACAAAATATCCTATTCCTTTGATATAACATCTCTCTTTATTTAGTGATGATCACTAGATCTGTAATTTTGGATTGAGTTCACTAGATGGATTCACCATATCAATGTCTATCTTTCCAGGCTGCCATGTTTTGCCCTTTCTGTGGCCAAGATCTGGGGATGGTCCTAGTATTCTGTGGCTCATGTGGCAAAAATGTACAGTTCTTGGCACAAGCTCAAGACAACAGTAAGTAGTCTTGATTGTATGCATATGTGTTTGTTTGCAGATTATAAAGGTTCGACACACCACACTGTTTGGAATACTAATTAGGTACCACATACAGTATTTTCAGTATGGAGGCCTCCTTTTCTTGATGTTTTTTCAATGTAAAATACGACAGGGATAATGTTTGAGTTTCACTGCCGTGGGGCAGAAACTCCTGGTATGAGGTTTTGGTCTTGATAGACCTCCATCTCTTAGCAGAGGGAAGGGGTTCAAACAGATGTCTAGGGTGGGAAGGGGTCTGCCATAATCTTTCCTGCACACTTCTTGGTCCTTGAGGTGTACAGGACCTGAAGAGATGGCAGATTGCAGCTGGGTCATTCCGTGTCAAATAAACACAGTCTCAGATTTTGTTAAAATCTTGTCTACATGAATGGGTCACAAAACTATGGCCTGTAAAGTATTTTTGTTCAATTTCCATGTTTTCATATGCTTATAGCCCTTGCTATTCTTCAACTTTTACACTCTCAAAATTGCCTCATCTGGGAAGCTATGTTTGGGCATTAATATCTTTAAGTGTTATTCCTGGCCTCACCAATCTTTGCAGAATGGAAGACAAACATGTTCTCAATATGACTGAACCATTAAAAATTAGCACTGCATGCCTATTGGTTTTCTATAAGGTTCTAGATTTAGAAATAAAAGTGCTGCATTCCTGATATTTAGGGTATTATGTACCCATTTTCTACACCCATATGGTATCAAACATTATTTTTCTCCAAATACAGTCTTTAATTAATTTTGAGCCAATATTGGAGTTTCCTACAACTAATGGACAGGAAGATATTAAAAATAAAACATGGTGTGGTTGCATTTTGTGGTTGTCATTTTCATAGGACCATTATGGCATGTAGGGTAGCTAGTAGGAACCAAATACCAAACTCCCACCAGCTTAGTGGGAGGAGCCAGGCTCCAGCCATCCAGCTCGCTGGATGCTGTCAGCACAGGACAGAGTATTTAACTATGAAGGGAACATGTAAGGACAGTGGCACTTTGTACACTAAATGACTATATATTATAAGCTATATCCATGTAAATATTCATGTTCCTACTACCATTAGTGGTAGAGACCTCAAATATTGGCACAACATTAATAAAAGATTGCATTTGAAGGAAAAAATTATGTACACATATGGGTGCAGAAAATGTGTATCATACCCTCAATATCAGAAAATTTCAACTTTTTTCCCAAATCTTGTATATAGGGCCTATTAATATTAATGTCCAAACATGGCTTCTTGTTCTTCTTCTTGAGTGTAAAAATTGCAAGTTCCAAAAACATATGAAAACATAGGATTTGAACAGATATATTATAGGCCTTAGCTTTGGGACCCAACCATTATATAGACAAACTGAACAAAATCTGAGACTGTGCTGCAACAACCTTAGCTGATTTGACACAGAATGACCCAGCTGCAGACCGGATGATGTGCTGCAGCCTGTCCTTGGTGAAAATGTTTCTTTATCTTTTTCTCTTCTTTATGTTTGTTAGGGTCAGCATCGGACAGCCCCACAGAAGAGGATCTGATCAGAAAGTACTTTTGAGATGGCTACAGCAATGATGAAATTCTGGACATCCTGGTGACGACTCACAATGTTAAAATGAGCCTTCGCTCTCTAAAGAGTAAACTAAACAGTTTCTCATTGTCCAGGCAAAAAAATTACTCTCCTCTTGCTGCTGTATGTGCTGTCATCCAAGAAGAGCTGAAGGGACCAGGCCAGCATTATGGCTACCACATGATGTGGCAGACATTGTGCCAGAGGTACTCTCTGACAGTGAGAAGGGATGATGTCATGGCATTGGTGGGAGAGCTTGATCCAGCAGGAGTTCAACTTCGTGCAAGACGGAGATTGTAAAAAGAGTTTACAGCCCCCATGGACCAAACCATGTCTGGCATGTTGACGGTTACGACAAATTAAAACCATATGGCTTGGCCATTAGTGGCTGTATAGATGGTTACTCTCGCAAAGTGCTGTGGTTGGTGTGTGGAGCAAGCAACAATGACCCTGGAGTCATTGCCCAAAACTATCTGCATTGTGTCTCAGAATGTGGGATCATACCAATGCGGCTTCGCACGGACTGTGGCACTGAAAATGGCACAATGGTGGCAATCCATTGTGCCTTAAGATCATCACACACTGATGGTTTTGCTGGGGCTGTCAGTCATATGTATGGATCCTCAACAGCAAACCAGCGAATTGAAAGCTGGTGGTTGTATTTCCGAAAACAGAGGTGTGGTCCTCAACATTTATTTTTACATCCCAAGTGCTGATTAAAATGGTCAGGAAATTTCAGTTATTCTGATTACTACTTGTGACTGGACTCTGCATCAGAGGCACAACAAAAACAAAATGTAAAATTTGGTAAATCATTTATATTTTATATATATATTTTATCTATGTATAAGATATATAGGGTCATAGAGGAAGTTTTATAGGTCATAGGGGAAGTTTTAGGGGTCCTAGTGGAAGTTTTAAAGATCCTGGAGGAAGTTTTAGGAGAGACTGTCTTGTGCCCATGATTACTGTAAGATAGACCTCTAAACTTTCTCCAGGACCCCTAAAACTTCCTCCAGGATCTCTAAAACTTCCTCTAGGACCCCTAAAACTTCCTTTGAGACCTCTAAACCCATCTCCAGGACCTCTAACACTTCATCAGGGACCTCTAAAACCTTCTCCAGGACCTCTAACACTTCATCAGGGACCTCTAAACCCATCTCCAGGACCTCTAACACTTCATCAGGGACCTCTAAAACCTTCTCCAGGACCTCCAACACTTCATCAGGGACCTCTAAACCCATCTCCAGGACCTCTAACACTTCATCAGGGACCTCTAAAACCTTCTCCAGGACCTCTAACACTTCATCAGGGACCTCTAAAACCTTCTCCAGGACCTCTAAAAGGGGTCATCTTGAAGTAGAATCGGCCGACAATGGCACCAAAAAATGAATTACAATGATCAATTAACACGCAAAGTTGTCATTGAAAAGCCACAATATGGTAAACATTGTGTTTTTAATGCATAAAATACATTTTCAGTGCTTTGTTATGTCAAGAGACTAAATTCTGGACATCCAAACGTACTTAGATTGTGAGATAACCTTTTACCAATAGCAAAAATAAAGCCCTTTCCTGATTTCGGCATGATTATGACATCATTTATGCAAATTATGCTAATGACAAAAGGTTGCCTGGCTTAGTTATGGTGAAATAAGAATTTCTGACATGTAAACAGATTTAAAATCTGTGAGTCTAAGATCATCTTTCTAAGTTGACTAAAAGTGAAAAATATAGCAATTTCCTGATTTTTAGCTAATGTTTATATAATTTATGCAAATTATGCTAATGAGGAAAGGTTGCATGACTGCACCATGGTAAGATGAATTCCTGGACCTCATAAACATGGATTTAGACTCTTAGATCACCTTTCTAAGTTAACTACAAGCAAAATGATAGCCATTTTCAGTGTTGGTGAATAATGAGCTAATTTCTGCATTTGAAAATCACTAAACCCTCTCAAAAAAACATTTTTTTGACTTCCTAGGGACCCCAAGAATCAAGATATAACACTCTTCAAAAATTAACAAAAATTAGATACGGCTTCATTAACTTTGAATCATAGGCCCCCCTACTATTACATGGACATGCATTACCTAATACAAACTACAGCTCTAATTTGAGTTTGTTTCAGGTCTCAGTTCTGGATGGACTTGATGAATGATCTGAGGGAGAGACACCTCTTCAATGGCAGTCATGAGCACACATGCCTAGTGTGGTTTGTGTTCATGGATGTGCTACAGAGGCACCTTGATGAATGCAAGGAAAAGTGGAACACACATACCATCAGACCTGTTAAACAGTCTTGTTGTCCATCTGGCAAGCCAGATGTCATGTACTACCTGCCTCACAGGTTTGTTTTAATCAGAGTATCAAATATTTTTATATTTTATTTATCAAATTTACTTCGTTACTGTCTAAAAATTAAATACTGTTGCCTGTTGAGTAGCTTTCAGTCAAAACATTTTTCCCTGACAATCAAAATTCTGTCTTTTATTCATCTCGTCATCCATCACTCAATTTCTACAAATTTTCAGTGTGACAAAAAATTACTTTATTTCCAAACTTCAGTCACAAATTGCAAATTTTCCAGTTAAATTCACATACAACATAACATTTTGATACCAACACTTCTCACAAGTGCATTACACAGGATGAACTTAACTTCAGCACAACATAATCATAGCCAGTATTCACTTTGTCAGCAATTTGGTGAAACAGGTGACAGCGTCATGTGCACCCAAGGCTCACCGATACATGTGGGAAGTAAAGGCTAATACGATCCCACAGAGGAGCTACTGTGGCATGAATTATTGAACGTTAAAACCACCCATTAGGCAGCTGGTTTTGCGGTTGTGGCTGATCTGTGTACATTTGCTGCCCATGTGCCCAGAATTAGTATACCAGTGAAATCAAATGTAAATGTCATTTTGAACTGACAAGCATATTTTACTCCCAGGTTTGGTGGAACTGAGTGTGGGTTTCCAGTCTCACAGGAGGAACTGGGTGAGTTTATGGTTGAGTCAACCTATAGTCCATGTGGAGATGGCCATCTGCAGGCACACTTTGAGGACCTACAGAGACAGAGTGGTCTGATGCAGCCATTGACCTGGGAGTCCTGTGTGGATAACTACATTAGATTGAAGAACATGACGGATATATAATTAAATGTGAGTCCAACTTTCACAGAACAAGTTTGAAAATGGAGGTGGCAACTGCTTTAAACGTTCAACATCACACCTTGTTTTCTAATACCATCTTTGAAATTAGTAAAGTCCAAAACCAGGAGAGTTTTGTGTTCCAAAGTCCATGTCTTTTTGAAACTGATCATAAGTCTTGGACATCGGTATTTTGATTGTATTAGCACAGGTGCTGCTGACTGGGAAGCGAGACGTCTACTGAAAAGTCAGTTTGGGTTGTGGCTGAATTCCAGAGGGAGGCAGTGTGTTCAATCCGGTGGCATACATCAGGATGTCCTGGAGAGAGAGTCCTGCTTGTCGTTCTGAAAAAAGAAGTACTGGGATTAGCTGCATATTACAATACAACTGAAATAGCAGATCAATGCAATAGAAGATCAAAATGATTACAATTGTTCTAATTAAAATAAACCTTCTGTCTCAAGAAGATAGTCTCTCCAGAATGCCAGTGCTCTGGTTTCTTCATGTCGTCTTGTGCTGCCTTTTTCACTGAGCTGAACCTCAAAGATTTCCTCCAATATCTCAGATGTCAGCTGTTCCACACTTGAGCACATAAAGGGCCTGAATACAGATGTATGCTGCTCCAAAGCATGAATGACATCTAGTGTTGCAAGCCCATCCTTGAATCTAGAAAACATTCAGAGCAATCAATGTCTCTAAAATGATAACGATGGCAGCTTTTTAAAGGAGCAGCCCCACCACTCATTAACCAAATTTGTTAATAAATTCAGTGTAAAATCTGTCAGCATTTACATGCTTATAACAATTTCAATTGTTTAATTACCAATCATTTAGAGCAAGTAATCTTTCATATTCACCCAGTGGCCGAAATTAACTTTTTGAATACCCTGCCAAATGGCGAGCGAATGCTCGAATTTTGCCACCCATTCAGTAGATTACCCTTTTTTTAGTGAAATAAATCTACTAGCCTCTTGCATATTTAATCAGAATTTGGCTTGTGGCAGGTGTCATTTCGGACCCGGAATTGACCCCTTTGACAAAGACCAAGATGATATATTACATGATGTCAGTAAGTTGAGTGAAGCAAACTCAAGTGAAAATTAAATTCTCTCAAAAATACGAGATTATATATATGTATATATATGTATATATATATATATATATATATATATATATATATATATATATATATATATATATATATATATATATGTATATATATATATGTATATATATGTATATGTATATATATATATATGTATATATATATATATAACAATACAGAAAAATAATACAGATGTCTATTTGTGAGCCTACTCTTTTCAAAGTCCAAGCATAATGTTTTGAGTCAGTTCTGATCAAAAAGATTTTGTCCCACAAATCACAATCACATGGTGTGACACCATTTTGGGATAATTCAACGGGCAACTGTTTTGACATCCTTGGGAATGAGAGGTCCTTCTTCAGCAAGGTTGTTCAGTACTATCAATACCAGACAATGACAGGTTTCTGAGGTGAGTTATCATTTTTATATTTTCAATAAATCAGATTTTGTTGGCACTCTGACAAAAGTCCCACTTCCGGATGTCTTTTGGTGTGACACATTTTTCATAGAAATGCAAAAGAAATTTTATATTTTTTGTCATGATTACATGTAAATCTATGTTGCTTTGTCACAGCTAGCATCTTGTCAGCATGTTAATGTGTAGCTACAAGACTCAAGGTTGTGCTAAATGCAGAAAACATACTATGGTGTGACTCTTTATCATATGGTGTGACCTGTCTGCCTGTCACGCCATATGATTAGATTGTCACACCATATGATACAAATTGTAATTTCCTGCAGATATAACAATAAATAACAAAGTCCAATGTATGTTTTGTCCTTTCAAACATTTGTTTGGGTCCATCATCACATAAAAGCTGTAATTATCCACAATAGATTGTGTTTAGTTTAGTTTAGTTTTATTCGGTGATACAGATTTCTAGTTTATCAGACAGACACAGCAGACCCCTTCACAGAAACCTTAGAATGCTGTTTAAGTCTAAACAATGTTTTGTCTTCGTCTTAAACCATACATTCCCTTTTCTTTTGTCAGCTTGAGGCAAATAATGACACCCTGCGAGGAGAGAGGAGTTGCTGAGGCAAAGAAAAGAAAAGTAAACGACAACGGTCTGTTTCCATTTGCTGACCAATAGGAAGGTCTGAGGGAGGGTTTTAGAGGGTGCCTTCATTGTTGATTCAAAAGGCCTTGGGGCAGATTTCTTAAAGCCTGGCAATACATGATATCTAAAATATCACTGGACTAGAACACTGTAGGCAGTGCAACTAAGAGGAACGCAGTTATGAAATGCAGAGAATCTCATCTCATCTCAACCCTAATTAATATTTCCTGCCATATGAGTGATCAGTACTCACCAATAGGAAGGTTCATACATGGTTTGCATTGACACATGGCGACATGATCATATGGTGTGACGCTATATCATTTGGTGTGACATTCCAAATTGTGAAGATAACATACCTTTATTGATGATAAAACGTGAAAATGTTCATGGAATACATAGGAAATAGTATGAGCAATAGTCACAAATATTTTTATAATTTTATAGCAAGGTTTGTCACAATGAATAGAAAAAACGTTGAAAGACTGACGACATAGGTCTCACATTGAGCAATGCTTTAGAAAATAATACACAAATTTTATTAATTTTCACAAAACTATGATGGATCACAGTTTAGTTATGATAAAGGACTTTGATAAAGTGAGTAACTTAAGAAAGGTATAATCCATTTTCATTTTATATACAATTATTTCCATGTCACACCATATGACGATTTTAGGCACTAATGCAACAAATTGTCACATAACTTCTGATTCCAATTGAAAATCTAAAAACAACATATGTTTCTATACAGATGAGAGTTAGTGGAACGAAAGTCAATCATTTTTATGCCTGTTATTTGAAGTTTTTGAAAAAACACTTTTCTGGTGTATATGTCACTGACCCATATGTATATATATATGTATATATATATATATATATGTATATATATATATATATATATATATATATATATATATATATATATATATATATATATATATATATGTATATATATGTATGTATATGTATATATATGTATATATATGTATATATATGTATGTATATATATATGTATGTATATGTATATATATGTATGTATATATATATATGTATGTATATGTATATATGTATGTATATATATGTATATATGTATGTATATATATGTGTATATATGTATATATATGTATATATATATGTATATATATATGTATATATGTATGTATATATATGTATATATATGTATATATATATGTATATATGTATGTATATATGTATATATATGTGTATATATATGTATATATATGTATGTATTTAAATCTTAAATACCCCTGACAAATACCCCCCATATTATAATTTTTTTTAAAAACTAAATCTAATACTGAAACTAATAAAAACTAAACTAAAACTTAACATTTTTAAACAATAAAAACTAAACTGAAACGAGCAAACTCACTCTGGAAACTCACTGAAACTTTACTAAATTTAGAACAAAAACTAATGAAAAATACAAAACTATAATAACTCTGCCACCAGCCATACCTGGACATTTGACAACACACAAGTCAAACCAGACAGTGTAATGGATCATGGGTGGAATTTATCTTGTACAGAACACCAGATGTAGATTGAAAAATCTGTGATAAATCTAACATATAATAGAGTGGAGCTTAAAACAAGGTGGAAAATGTGTCAGAAGCACTTACAATTGTTTTCAAAGTCCTCAAGAGTGCAAATGTATAATGTTATTCTTTGGTAGGACTTTCCAATTGCCTCCTTGTATTTCTGCACTGTGAAAGGGGTGTCTGTTCCTGGGATGTTTTTAACTTCCTTGGCATCAGGATACAACAAAACATGGGCACAATCTTCCATATCTTGGTTGAAATCTTTCTGCTTCTTTACAGCGGCAGCGAGCACTTGTTCAGATGACCATTGAGGTTGAATATCAAGGGGAAGTGCCTTCCCTCTCACGTGTTTAAGGGTGTTACCTTTCATCCTCATAACTCCAACATAAATCTAAAGAAAGAAAAGAAAATTAACATAATAAAATGATATTAATTGTTATTATCTGTCATTTTAGTGTACAATTCTACATTGGTCACGTGTGTGTTAGCATACCTTCACTATTTTCTGTTTCTGTTCCTTCTTAGAGTTCTGACGTGTCTTTGAAAAGAATGTCTTTCTCTCCCTCTCTTTTCTTTCCCTAAATATATTAAAGGACTCTACAACTGAGATCCCTGCTACAAGAAAAAATAAAATCAGACATTAGTAACTCTTATTATTAAAATCTCACTAGGAGTCTCATCATTTTTTCCTGCATGGCCTTTTAGGACACCTTGTTAGTTGTTGAACTAGGCAGGCTACATAGTGCTGAGATGTATTTAATACAAGAACATATTTGTCTATTTACCTGCACTAGTGCTTGGCTGTGCATTAGGGTGTGCACTGGTGGTGGGCATCTCCTCAGGGACTTTGTTTGCCACATCTTTTAGAAATCTGACGTTTCTGCCACACAGACAACAAAGGCCAGGGGAAGCTGTCAGGGCAGATCCACAGAATGGACAAAACATCTGTAGGAGAAATGAGGAGAGTTTGCAAAGTCGTTGAGGTTATGTTTTTATGAAGTTTTTAAATACGTTTTTTTTATCAATCCACTTTTCAGTTAATTATATGGGTGTTTACTTTGTGTTATATGTGTTTTGGTCTCCTTTTAACCTCTCTCCACCTTCCTCTTATTCATTTTCCCCCTCGCTGATCAATTAAGTGTTTCAGTGGTGTTGCTTATTTCAGCTAGCTAAGCTAAGCTAGCTAAACTAAGCTAAGCAAAAAAAAAACAAACAGAAAACGTACAATCAGCTAGCGTTAGGCCTACGTAAATCTGTTAATCTTTTTGAACTGTTATTGTTATATTATTGTAAAAGATTACAACCAAATGTTTAAACCACGTACCTTTTTATGTCGCCTCTGTAAAAGTTTTTCTCACTCTCGTCAGGTACAATACAGACTGGTCCATACAGTAATAGGTCCAGGTCGGGAGGTTGGGACCTCCTAGCGGCCTGGCGCTTTTCTGTTGTGTGGACACTTCCGTTGTGTTAACTCAATATGCAGCATTTCTCTATTGCTTGTGTTTTGGGGGTTGTGTCGTTTTGGTTTTGCATCTTTTCTGTATTTGCAGCATTTTGTTGTTGCATTTGTTTTGTGTTTGTATGTCTTTGGTTCTGCATTGTTTCTTTGTTTGCAGCATTTTTCCGTTGCAGCATTTTGTTGTTGCATGTGTTTTGTGTGTCTTTGGTTCTGCATCTTATGTATTTGCAACGTTTGGCCGTTGCTGCGCGTTTGCCCTTGTTCCTAATTTATCTTTGCCTGAATAGCCTAAAACTGATTTTTTTATTCAAAATGTATCAAACAAAATGAGACCATAACTGGTGTAACTGGAGTGTTTGCTCACACTGAAAGGATTTAATTAATAAATGTCATATCACTTTCCCCACTTTTTTTTTTTTTTTAATAATCCAATAAGAATGACTGTCATTTATTAGTTTAGCTCAAGCAAGCACTCAAGAACAGCATTGTGATTTTGGTGTGGTGGCCACAGTCGGGATTGCAAGTCATATGACACCCACTGGCCTTAGCATGATCATTACAGAAAGAACTGCTGTAAAATGATGGTAACACTTTTCAGTTGTCTGTACAGACACCCAGGCTCTATCTCTTTTTTCTCCTAGTTTAACTCTCGATTATATTTCACCAAACTAGATCAAAATTTTAAAAGATTTAAAGTTTAATGGCTCTTTAAACCTCAGTAAAGTTTCTACTCTAAACCTAGATTATAATTAATTCCTCTGCATCAATTCCTCAAATTCCTATTTAAACTGTGATGCAGTATTTACTTTACACTTACACAGGAGGTTTAACTTTTTAAATAGCTGCCTTTGTCAGATGAATTGAGCAAGACAGACTCAACCCAATGAAGTTTTATGATGCTGCTTTCTATTGAGATACCAGTTCAGCCAGGAAACTATGACTGAGCAGAGCAGGAAGATTGGACCAACATGGCAGTGAAAGTAATGCAGCTCTACCACCAAGTCTCCAACTCCTTGTGGCCCTGAGGGCACCATATGTTTGCAGATGGTGGATGGGGACCTTTTTACTGACAGTTTCAGCAGACAGTTGTGTAGGCCAGTATTTATTTTATGAAATAAATATTTATCATTTTAAACCTAGTTTTGCTAAACTGATTAGAACTAATTTTAGATTTAATTAATCATTGTTTGCGCAACCCAAGTGCACTATTTGTATAGTTTGTAAGTACAACTAAATGCACTTATAATGAAGTGAAATTAAACTAGACTTTAATCAAGCACATAGCCTACCAATTACAATGGACTTGAAAATAATTCTACTTGTCAAAATTAAACTAACTACTATATAAGTATTTGCAATTTAGTATACTTTTTAGAAATACACTAAAGCACAACTTAAAAATGAATGAACATAAAAGTGCACCGTTTGTAAGAATGTTTAATGCACTTAGAATGAAATGAAATTAAAATGCACTTTGATACAGCATACTAACAGTGTATTACAAAGGACATGGAAATAAGTATACTTAATATAAGTATACACTAGTATTTGCAATCAGTATAATTTTAAGTTTTATAAATTTTCTGTATTTTTTTGTACACTTTTTATAGGACATTGAAGTTGAACTGAATGACGTTTTTTTTAGATACACCTTTTAAAATTGCATTTTAAATGTACTTTGAATTAAGCACAAAAAGTAAAAGAATATTGTAATAATGTTTGTATACTTAAATCTGTAATACATTAGAGTATACTAGTTTTTATCTGGGCATAGACCGCAAGTAAGTGTTTGCTCATGGGGGAAATGTTGGGTCTCTGTAAATAAATTAATCAAGGAGTGTGGTTTAGACCTGCTCAAAAAAGTGTCATGAGATGAGTTTTGTTGTGAATTGGTGCTATACAAATACTGATTGATTGATTGATTGATTGATTGATTGAAATAATCATGGGGAAACATAATAATAAGATGGGAAATGGTCGTGCTCTAATGTAAAGTGTAAAATGATTGAAAACTCTGAGTCTGGATAAATGGCAAATTAAAGATTATAGATATCCTGGTTCTTAACAGTAGAGTCCATACAGAGTCCATAGACTCCATAAACTCAGACAAACTTAATGCAACATGCTGTCATACAACAAGTAATACGTGAGAGAAATACACTCCACAGATTTCGCAAGAAAACAGCATGTAGTTAAAAACATTCAGAAAAGATCATTTGTATAAGGTAAAAAAGAAAATAGGGGACCGCTTCTGGGTCGCTGCTCGTGTGGTCGACCGGTTAGCTCGTAGAGTAGTTGATTTGTATGGTTTTGATTTGAATTGAATGCCTTGCTGTCTTTGTAATTAAGGTAGCGCAGTATTAATTATAACAGGATGTATGTTGTATGGTTTCTATATCATATGTAATATATATAATTTCATTCCATTTTGTCAAGTTAATTTTGTGTATTGTATTATTGTCATTATGTGAGGGTCACACTGAGTTGTGTGTAATCAGCTTTAATTTGTATTGTCTCAATGTATATTGTTATATGGACCCCAGGAAGAGCAGCTGCTGTGATACAGATGCTAAAGTGGATGTAACATATTGTCTTACTATTTCTGTTATAAGAAAGCATGATAAAATGCACTTTGAATGTTAACAGAAATAATATGTGATGTAGGCATTATTATGCACTATGCATGCGCCTGGACAGTAATACATTACAACGATGGGCTTCAGAAAAGTCGTTAAACAAGGAATGATAATTAAAAGAGCTGATAGAACGGAGTAAATGGGGCTTCCGGTTAGCAAGCGCTGAGCATGGTCATGCAATCGTGAGCTCCGCTAGCTAGCCTCTCAGTTACTTTAATATTGGACTGTTTTCACCTGATACCTCGACCATCCAAACTAAGAAAGATCTAACAGATCAGGTACTTGCATGGCACAGTACAAACTTCGTGGGAGAAAGGCACTTTCACTAGAAAATCTCGACGGGGCCAAACAATCTCTTTTGATAATGGTGACCGAAAAAGAAAAAAACCTCTCGCTCGAAACCATGATGATGGCGATAAGAGAAAGCAAAGAGGACTTGTCCAAGCAGATTGACGCCAAGACTACCAGTATCCAAAACACACTCACGAAGATTGAAACATCACTTTCAACTTTAAGACCTTTTCAGACAAGCTGCTGTCACCTCTCACAAACATGATCAAGGAAGCTTTGAATAATCAGACTCTACCCAGCTCTCTCGAATTAGCTACCATTACACTATTAACAAAACCTGACAAGGACAGACAAAAATGTAGCTCCTACAGGCCCTTAAGTCTTCTAAATGCTAATTACAAGGTTATCTCTAAATTGCTTGCTACTAGATTAGAAGACATTATGCCAAAAATAATACACCCAGATCAAACTGGGTTCACCAGGAATAGACAAGGGTCAGATGTCCGCCGTTTATTTCATATGATTGACTCTGCACAGATGACAAAAGAGCATACGCTAATAATATCAATGGACGCTGAGAAGGCGTTTGACAGGATCGAACCTACCTTTCTATTTCAAACACTTGCAGCTATGAATTTTTTCTGTCGAGCGCCTTCTCACTTTCTAGAGGGGTCTGACAGGGCTGTTGTGTCTCTCCATTATTATTCTTGCTTGCCATCGAACCATTTGCTCATGCCATCCGAGTTAATGCTGCCATCCTCGGTGTCAAATTTGGTACCTCTGAGCATAAAATCTCTCTCTATGCAGACGACATCTTGATCCACTTAACTGACCCAGCCGACTCAGTCCCTCCACTCTTTCAATGTCTTCAAGAGTATAGTGCAGCCAGGGCCGCCCCTGGCCAAATTGGGGCCCTAAGCAGAATTTTATTTTGAGTCCCCCCCCCCCCCCCCCCCCCCATTACAAAATGACTGTATCATGAAAGGCCATTTAGGTTTACAACCTTTATTAGTAGGAACAAATCAAATGAACAGCCTCTTTCAACAATGGAACAAGCCTTTTACAGATGCAGGCTGCTTCAGTAGACATGGTGCTTGATGGCCCTTGTGACGTACTGGGCGCTGGCTCCATGTCACCCTTAGTAACAAACTTAAGCATTGACCCTGTTATGACAAGAAATCCATCATACAAGCAGATTATTAAGATTTGTTTTGGTCTTAATGGTAAATTACACAATGAAATTAATGTAAACACTAGCCTCACAAAGATTAAAATTAATGCAAATAATAATTATATTCATTATGATTTGATTTTATTATACTATTTTAATCCCACAAGGCGGCGCCCAATGAGCATTGTTAGGGGTCGGTGCCTTGCTCAAGGGTACCTCGGCAATGCCCAGGATGTGAACTAGTATTCTCCATTACTAGTTCACATCATACTTTTTTTTTTTTTTTGTCCGAGCGGGACTTGAACCGGCCACATCTGAGCCCCCAAGCCAAGTCCCTACGGACTGAGCTATTGCCGCTATTTGATACCTCTATATTTAAATATTTTTATATACTTATTTTTACATTTTGTACTTAGGTTCTATATTCCTATACTGCTGTTTGCTGCTGCAACGCTTTAAATTTCTCCATTGTGGGTCAAATAAAGGATTATCTTAAATTCACCAAGAGATGGCGACATTTTACCTCCATAAAAATAGCCCAAAACTTCTATTGATAGCATAGATTGATAGGCTATAAACCTGAGCCAACATACGACCACCAACTGGTCAATTAACCACTCCTTTTTCAACAGAGGTGAATGTATATGCAGTTAACAAGACATTCAATAAATGATAATCAGGGCCGCTGGAAAATTTAATCTCCAGTCCAGAATTATCTTCTCTTCTGTCTCATGATTAGCAGGCTAGCAGCTGGGGTGTTCCTCCTCTTGTTTTGACTTTGTCTTTCTTTTGCTTTCTCCCGATTCATATTGCCGTTTGGAGGCCATCTCTCCACCTGCATCCAACTGCCTGTCGGCGCATCTGACCGCTGATTGGTCAGATGCTGCGTGCTGTCAATCATTGCGCCAACGTGTGCGGTGTCAGATTACTCGTTTTTTTTTCTTTCTCTCCTGCCTCGGGCTGACTTGGTGCTCTACGCGCGCCTCACGGCAGCGATGCGCATCCTTTGCGCATTTGCAGAGAATGTGTCCCCTTGCGCAAAATGGGGCCCCCCATGGATCGTGGGGCCCTACGCACAGCATCAGGATACAAAATAAATTTAACAAAAAGCGAAGTCCTGCCCTTAAACACACAGGATTTGGACATTGAAACTCTTGTTGAACCACTGAAGGTATGTCCTCGTGGGTTTAAATACCTGGGCATAAATATTAGAAAACAAGGAGATAAAGTATTTAAAGACAACTACTTGAACCTTTTAGAGAAAATAAAGGCAGACACACAAAGGTGGATTGATCTACCCCTATCCTTAACTGGTAAAGTAAATGTAATTAAAATGAATGTGCTGCCAAAACTTATTTATTTATTCCAATGTATCCCTCTTCATGTCCCTAAGAGCTTTTTCAATACGACCAACAAAGTTACTTCCTCCTTTTTATGGCGAAACAAAAACCCCAGAGTAAAACTTACTACTCTCCAAGCACCATATACTAAAGGAGGCTTGAACCTTCCTAATTTTAAATGCTACTATTTGGCATCTCATTTTCGTCCAATATGGACTTGGTTACACTCTGAGAGTAGTGACATCAGATGGCTCTCTATAGAACAACATACAGTCATGGAAAAAATTATTAGACCACCCTTGTTTTCTTCAATTTCTTGTTCATTTCAATACCTGGTACCACTAAAGGTATAATACAATGAACACGACAAAAAATGCAGCTGATCACATAATACTTTATGTCCTATTTGACATTCTTAAGCTTAATTGTATTCCAAGGGTATATAAGAGGCCATTTCATGTCATAAGCAGCACTGCACATGCAAAGGCTTAGAGTGGTTTCCTGCTTACATTCAAGCCATAGCACAACTCAGAAGTTGTCAGCTCTCACATAATGCCTAAAACAAAAGAATTATGTGAAGCCACAAAGGCAGCCATCTTGGCACTGCTGGAAATTGGCATGAGTGAGAGACAGGTAGCAAAAAAACTAAAGATCTCCAAGACAGCTGTTCATTACAACAAGAAAAAACAAGCCGAACACGGCACTACCAAATTGCTACCTGGCCACGGCAGGAAACGTCTCTCTACCCCACGAGATGACCGTGCACTCGTCCGTTCCTGTGTCAGGAATCGTCGTCAGACCTCCAGGGACCTTAAAAATGAGTTGGCACTGTCGAGAAATGTGACTTGTTCGGCAAGGACAGTTCGAAACCGACTTGTTGAAGCTGGTCTGAAGTCACACAGAGCACGGAAGAAGCCCTTCATCAACGAAAGGCACAGGAATGCCCGGTTACTCTTTGCTAGGGATCACAAGGATTGGACTGTTGATGATTGGGCTAAGGTTCTCTTCAGTGATGAATCCAATTTTGAGTTGATGCCCACTCCAGCTAACTTACTGGTTAGGAGGAGGCCTGGAGAAGCCTACAAACCAGACTGTCTTGCCCCTACAGTAAAACATGGGGGTGGATCAGTGATGATCTGGGGTTGTTTCAGTATGAGTGGAACAGGGCAAATGCAATTGTGTGAAGGGCGAATGAACCAGGTCATGTACAGGGCTACTCTTGAAAACAGTCTTCTTCCATCAGCTGGAAAACTCTTTCCTGCCTCGAATGACTGGATTTTCCAACAAGACAATGCCCCTTGCCACACAGCAAGGTCAGTTAAAGCCTGGATGGAGAACCACAACATTCGCACCATGCCTTGGCCTGCTCAATCACCAGATCTGAATCCAGTTGAAAACCTTTGGAAAATCATCAAACTCAAAATGGAGAACCACAAGCCCAAAAACAAAGCAAATTTGTTTGAATTTGTGCAACAGGAATGGGCTGCTGTGACAGCAGAACAATGTCAGAAGCTGGTGGAGAGCATGCCAAGACGCATGGCTTCAGTCATCAAAAACAATGGTTACGCAATCAAGTACTAACTCCTGTGTGTATCATGTGTTTAAAGCAAACAGAAAAGAAAACATGGAATGCTTAAAAGCAGTGTTTTTGGCAGTACAGTGCCATAGCTATTGATGTAAGAACTTAAGTGATTTTGGTTACTATCAAGAAAACCATGGAAAATGGCTAGATATCAGCTCTTAAATTAAACTCTTACGAGCTATTTTTGTTGTTATCATTATATTTGTCCAAACAAATGTACCTTTAGTTGAACCAGGCATTAAAATGAACAAGAAATTGAAGAAAACAAGGGTGGTCTAATAATTTGTTCCATGACTGTATATCGAAAGCTAACCCCATTAAAAAATATCCCCTTCTTGGGATCAAAGAAAAACCTTTCTTTAATAACAAAAAACCCCATAATCTTGAGCACTTTTCGGGCATGGCAGGAAACTCATGCATTGTTGGGACTAGATATCTCATTACTGAGAAAGACCCCTTTGTGGAATAATCCCAATATTCCTTACCCTATTGCAGATGGAACTTTACAGAAATGGACCAGGAAAGTGATCGAAACAGTTAGCGACTTATATAGTAACAACATACTATCAAGCTTCCAGCAGCTATCTTCTAAATTCAGTTCATCGCAGAACAACCACTTTAAGTTCCTTCAAATTAGACATGGCTCCAAGATAACTCTGCTGACTTTCCAAATTTGCCAGAGGAATCCCCCTTTGAGAAGCATCTGCTTGATACACGACTCTCCTCCACAAGAGGACTGATATCCTCTATATACAACATCTTGAACAGAAACTTGCCAATTTATGATAGACTATCGAAAAAACAAGTGGGAGACAGACCTAGGGTTTAACTATGAAGATGTCGACTGGCAAAACATATTGGAAAGATCCCAAACGGTACTAATTTCCACTAAACATAGAAAAATGCAATTTAATATCTTTCATAGAACCTATCTCACCCCACACAGACTTCATAAGATAAATAGGCATGTCTCTGCCATGTGCCAAAGGTGTAAGGTGAATGAAGGAAAGTTACTCCATATGTTTTGGACTTGTCCCTATCTAGAAGACTTTTGGAAGTTCGTTATAGCCATTGTTTCAGACGTTATAGAGACAGAAATTCCAAGAGATCAGAAAATTTGGCTTTTGGGAGATGTCAACATGCTTAAGGTAACTAAACATAAGAAATATTTTGTGTCGTTAGCCAGCACGGCGGGGAAAAAAATTATACTGGTGAACTGAAAATCAGAAAACCCACCCTCACAAAAGCACTGGCTGAACGAACTTTCATCATACTGCACGCCAGAGAAAAGTCTTTACAATGTCAGGAGAAAACCTGAAACACATAATAGAATATTGGGCTCATTTTTAGCACTTCTCCCTTCAATTAACCCTCTCAGTTAAGTATGCATATCTACTTCTTGTATCCGTCTCTTATTCTGGCTTTATTTTGTATTTTTGTATTTTTTGTATTTTTGTATTTTTGTATTTTTGTATTTTTGTATTTTTTATTTAATTTAATTTATTTATTTATTTATTTATTTATTTTCTCTTTTCTTTTTCTCTTCGTCTTTGTCATTTGTATAAAAAATGGCCAATGTACCTTGTGCATTGTCAATAAATAAATCTTTAAAGAAAAAAGAACTGAGTAAATCACTATCCGACACTCACTACTGCGGTTAAAGAATGAAAAGTAAACCAGGAAAATAGTCCATCATTTATGTTGAAATGTAACTGGCTGTTTGATAAGACTGTATACACCAATCAGCCACAACATTAAAACCACTGACAGTTGATGTGAATTAGGGCTGGGCGATAAAATGATCTCGATCATTTTCATTTAAAAATTTTCCACGATAACGATGATAAATTTATGACATTTATTTTCGATTATCGATTTGAGTTATTTTTGAGTCCGTTTTCCTTTACCTAGAAAACATCATCATCCAATACATCAACAGCCAATCGCACAGCAGAGAAACCAATTTATGTGGTTGATACATGTTTCCAGCCCCTCCCACTCACAACAACTCAGAGTAACGGTGACCACCTGTGTGTCTAGCCTACACAAGAAAATGAGCGGTCCAACTAGCAAAACTGAGTGCGAGGAAACTGTGAAAGACAAAGAAATTGTACCGAAGAAAGGTCATACCACTTTGGTTATTTGGAAATAGTTCGGCTACCTGAAGTCTGACAAAGGACAGACCACCATTAGGTGCAAAATGTGTCGGCGACCAGTCCTCAGCAGAACTGGAAACACCACCAACCTCTTCCATCATCTCAAAAGGTACCGTAACAAACAGTACTCTGAAAGTATGAGTTAGCGCTATCATGCTAGCGTCAGCCTCCCCTCAAGTAGCCAACAGCCCAGCCCCACTGCTTCTACTAGTCAAACATCAGCTCGACAACCAACAATTGCCGGTGCTTTTTCAGCCATTACCCCATATGAGCAGAAACCGAAGCGACACAAAGACATAACCAGCGCAGTTACGTACTGTATCGCTAAAGATATGATGCCTATAAGCATGGTTGAAAAATCAGCTCTATGCAGAGTGTAGGGTAAAGTTGGAGGACCAGCTCAGAGATGTCACCGCTGATATGTGGTCTGGTAGTACGTCCGAACCACATCAGGTTTTACAGAACAGGAGGCATTAAAGCTGAACTGGACAACTACCTGCAAGCTCAATAATGTGCAATAGTCAAAGAATACAGTAGCATAATCATCATCAACATTTACCTTTTTATTTTCTTTTCTTTAATCAATGTTCAGTTCAGTATGCTACCTCTAAAATGTTTGAGACACGTTTGAAACAAGCAATTTGTTGTACATATTCATCATTTTATTTATTCAGTGTTTAACATAAAGCCATTTGGTTGGTTGGTTCTGTTGAATGTTTGTCACCTATTTATTCTGACAATAAATAATTGTATTTTATAAACCATAATTAACCTTCTGGTTTGTTTTGGGTTCTGTCCTAAGGAAAATTCTCTTAAAACTGTCAATTCAACATTATTATTGTTAAATATACTGTATATCGTGATAAATATCGACATCGATCAATATAAAAAAACATATCGTGATAACAGTTTTGGCCATATCGCGCAGCCCTAATGTGAATAACATTGATCATCTCATCACAATGCAATGTTCTGCTGGGAAACCTTGGGTGCTGGCATTCATGTGAATGCCACTTGACACACACCACCCATCCAAACACTGTTGTGGACCAAGTACATCCCCTCATCACTACCCAATGGCAGTGGCCCCCCAGCAGGACAATGTGCCCTGACACAACGCAAACACTGCTCAGGAACAGCTCGAGGAACACAATAAAGGACCCAAGGTGACGCGGGCCTCAAAATTCCCCAGATCCCAATCTGGTCGAGCATCTGCAAGACGTGCTGGAGCAGGTCTGATCCATGGAGGCCCCACCCCCCAACATACAGGACCCAGAGGATCCACTATAAAACGCCCTGGTGCCAGGTATGAAGTAGCAGAAAATGGAACTACTCGGGTAAAGTAAGTACCTGAAAATTGTACTTAAGTACAGTACTTGAGTACATTTACTTTTTTTTTTTAATGCTTTATTTTAAAGTTTTCAAATATGCAAGAACAATACAACTTATTCCCCCTAAAAACTCAATTGTGAAATAATAGCACAGGGTTAACAAAAACGGTAAGATAAAAGAGTAACAACAATAACTAAATAAATAAAATAAAATGAATGAAACAAATAATGGTAATAAGATAAGACAAAACAAAAGTATACAATTATCACATTGTGACACATTTGTCACTAAAATAACTCATCCATGATACCTGGATGTTATTATTAATTTACAATGGGGTCTACAGTTGATAAAGGTAATGTTTCTATATATTCAATAAAAGGCTGCCAGATCTGTAAAAAGACATTATATCTGTTCTTCAGCACATAGGTGATCTTCTCTAAGGGCAAACAGAAGAGTTCTGGGTCTAATGGAATTGGTGTATCCATGATTTTAGTCAGGGCGTCACACAAATCATACCAAAATGCAGTAACTTTAGTACGCTGCTATGTGCAGTGTAACATGGTACCCTCAACAACCCCACATCTGAAACAGACATCTGGAATTGCAGGATTATACTGGTGTAATTTTTGGGGGGTGACGTAAAGTTGATGAAGAAAATTATAATTAACTAGTTTAAATCTAGCATTCAGAGTAGTGAATATGCTATTCTGACATAAGTCAGTCCATAGGTCCTCATGTATAGTAGTGCCAAGTTCAGATTCCCACCTCTCTCTTGATCGGTGCATATTTTGTTTTGGACAGTCCTCCATCATTATTGAATACACCTTCCTAGTAAATTGTCTTGAACGTTTGTTACTGTGAAGTATTTCCTCCACCTTTGTCTGGGCAGGTAGCGTCATTTGATCACCCAAGCTTTTTTTCAGGAATGCTCTAGTTGTAAATAACAGAAGAAGTGTTTGTTGGATGAATCATACTTTGCTTTTAGCTGTTCAAAGGACATCAAGATGTCATTACTATAGCAATGCTCAAGGTATCTTATCCCCATGTCTTGCCAAAGCTTCAAAATTTTCTTATCAGAGATCATTGGTGTGAGTTAATTTTTCCACAAGAGCATTTTGGGTGACAAATCATTCCTCACTCCAATAATTTTATGAACCTCATACCATGACCTGACCAGGGGTCCGTTTCACAAAGCAGGTTCAACAAACTCTGAGTCTAACCCTAAACTCTGAGTTGATCTACTCTGAGTTAGGAAACTCTGAGTTTTCGGTTCCACAACAGCTGATTTGAGTTGAGTTGATCAACTCAGAGTTGTTTTACCCGGAGTTAAGCGCGTGCACCACAACTATAAAAAGACAGCATTAATGGAGCCCCGTTTCGACGAGTCACCATGGCAACAGAGAAGCGGAGGGCCGCGTTTTTCACGCCACTTGAACTGGACATCTTAACGCGCTCATACGGCGAGTTTGAACACATTTTTAGGAAGAAGTGCAACACCGCTGCAGCTGCAAAACAGAGGGAGACGGCGTGGGAGAACATTGCTGCTCGGGTCAATGCGTAAGTTTAAATGTAGTCCTTTGCAATCACGATAATATTACAGGGGAACACTGCTTGAATGGTAACCTATTAATTTATTTAATTTAGGTGCAATCCCGCGGGGGAGAAGCGCACTTGGCAGCAGCTGAAGATGAAATATAAAAACATTGTTCAAACAGGTAAGACCTTGGCATAATCTTATGGAGGTACCTCATTTTGATCATGTTTTATATTGAAAGTAAATATTAAGTGGCTGTTTGACTGTGCAGTTGTTTTATCCCCAACAAATGCTGTTTTCACACTGTTTTAAATGTCTTCTGATCTGTATCATTTTCTGTTAAGTAATTAGGCCTATTTAAACTAACACAGACTTCTACTCAGCCAACAGAAAAAAGGCAGATGCACGCAAAACGGGTGGTGGCCCAGCACCGCCACCTCTAACGGAGGCAGAGGAGCTGGCCCTAAGCCAGAATTTTGGAAGGCCAGTGGCTGAGGGAATCCCTGGAGGGAGCTCATCCTCTGAGCTCACCCCCCAAGACACAAGTGCCTTTATAAAATGTAAGACCTATAAAATGAATGCCTAGACCTATCTTTTTTAAAGCCTATTCATAAATATATTTATTTCCCTTTCATGTCTTTTTGTCCCAACAGATTCTGATGGTGCCATTTACCTGGTGGAGCCCCCTCACGCCACAACAGACCCTGTAACTGTAAGTAGGCAATACAATAGATTTTACCAAATGGTAGTTTAAGTATACTGAAACATATCACTCATCTAGGATGAGGAGCATGAGGAAACTCTGTCTGCTGCCTTTACAGAGGGGGATCCAGAAAGGCCTATAGAGGTAACATCTTGATATGTTACTGATAGTTCTCTTCTCATTTACATTTCTCAACATTCTGGTGGAATATAGTGTGACATTTAGCTATACGCTTAAGTATTAACACATTCTCATCCTTTTTAACAGGGCATGTCTGGGCAGCAGCAGGAGGGTCCCTCAACTTCCACTGCACAGATTGACACAGTGAGATGGATGTTCAGTAAACACCAGAGGTTCACTCTGTGGAATTCATGTGCAACTGTATAATGACCTCCATGTATGTATTCCCAGTTATCCGTAAAAGAGATTTACAAAGTTCATCTGCTGAGAAAAATCCAAAAAACCGACAAAGAGATGGAATACTTGGACCGCCAGATCAGGAAGGCAGATTTAGAAATTGAAATACTGGAGCACAAGTTAGAGGTAGGTGCATGGTCATAGGTGAAATATGTTGATGTTAACTATTGGAACACTAACTAAACTAGTTCTTGTATTTGTAGGAAATAAAGAAGACCAAATGAAATTTGTTTTATGTCTTTATTGTGGTGGTGGTGATGATGATGGTGACTTAGTCCCTGAAGTGGTTATGGCATATGGTGTCTCTGACTGCTCTGCCGTCCTGCATAGCTGGCAGGTGGATGGGGTCATCATCAGGGTCTTCGGTTTGTAGGGCAGGGTGTTGCTCTCCTCTAATAGTGGCAATATTATGAAGAACAACACATGCCGCAATAATATCACAGGCCCTCTCAGGGGTCACCCTGAGGTGACGTAGGCACTGGAAACGGGCTTTCAGCAGGCCTATGGTCATCTCCACCCGGGCTCTCGTCCTGCAGTGAGCCCGATTGAAGTTCTGTTGGGGGCCTGGGTCAGGGTAAGGGGTCAGCAGCCTAGGTTGGCATGGGTAACCCCTGTCACCCAGCAGATGGCCATCAAACTCTCCTGTAATGTTTAGTGGATACATTAGAGTACATTAAAGGAGGGAGACAAGTGAATCATATTGTGCAAATCTTTAGGCTGCTTACCACGTTGCAGTCTGTTGCTCAGGTTAGACTCGCGATAAATCCTTGAGTCATGAACAGACCCAGGCCACTTGGCCTCCACATTGGAAATTATGTTCCCAGCATCACATACGATCTTGACAGTGCAGAGAATGACAGATGTTGAACTATGATGCAGTCTTTAACATTTTGAAACAGTCAATCCACATGTACCTGCACATTTATGCTGTGAATGGACTTCCTGTTCACATAATCTGCCTCATTGTGTGATGGCGCTGTGATGGGGATGTGTGTGCCATCTATGCAGCCAATCACACTGGGAAATCCTAAAAGAAATTTAAATTAATAATCCCAGTGAGGTTGCAGCACAATGCCATTAACAGAATATAATTTAAAAATCATTTAATGGATCTCTACATCATTTACCTGCAATCCTTTGGAACTCCTCCTTGATGGCTCTGACAGGTTTATGGCCAGGGAAAACAACAAATATGGGCAATAGCCGTTTCAGGGCGAGGCACACTTTTCTGACCACTCTGCAAACGGTTGCCTTACTCAGGTGCTCTGCATCTCCATTGTTGTACAAAAAACTCCTATTTGCAAAAAAACGCAGTGCAACACATAATATCTGTTGGGATGTGAGGGCATGACTCCGGTTGGTATTATTGCAAATGTAAGGACGGATTAAGTTGTGTATGTAGATGATGGACTGAGAAGTGAAACGATACCGCTCAAAAAGATAACTGTCTGGAAATGCAAGAGCATCAATGCGCGGTCTGATAATTATCTCCCGACGAATATTTAATTCTCTGCGCAGCAATGCTGCACCTTCATCCACGGGATCATTAACAAAAGGACACGCCATGCCAGTAATAACTTAACTTAATATATATATATAATGCCTAATGATTTTTTGAACTAACAGACGGCAAAACGCTACGGCAAAAGTCGCCTGCTGACTGAATGAATGAGGAAATCAAATACCGTGTGTGGCTGAAAGAGGGCGGGGACAGAGAGAAACTCTGAGTTTCTTTGATAAAACCTGCCAGCGAGCAGGTTAGGTTCACAGAGTAAGTTACCGCAGTAACAGACCCAGAGTTTAAGTTACCTCCCTTTGTGAAACAGGCTAGAGTTACTCCTCTTTCTCTGGTTTGAGTTACCTCCCTTTGTGAAATGGAAAACTCAGAGTTTCCCTCATCTCAGGGTTAACAAACTCAGAGTTTTCACTAAACCTGCTTTGTGAAACGGACCCCAGGTGGACAGTAAGCGAGTTCTTGGTTGTACTCAAAATATTTTTTGGGTTCCACTTATAAATGAAGTCACTTCCCACCTCTTCATCAAGGTCATGCAGTTCAATTTGAGTCCAAGAAGGGGGAGAGCCTCATTCAAGCAAAAATAGGAGAAATCTCATTTGCGCTGCCCAGTAGTAAAATTTAAAGTTGAGGAGTCGGACACCACCCATTTTACAATCCCATGATAATTTCTCTAAACTCACCCTGGGTACTTTATGATTCCAGATGAATTCACTTATGTTTTTGTTAAGAGTTTTAAAGATACTGTTGGGGAGCGGGGCTGGGAGCAACTGAAACAAGTACATTATTCTGGGCAAAATGTTCATCTTTATACAGCTGACTCTGCTGAATAAGGTTAGAGGGAGGTCTGTCCACCTGTTCAGGTCACTTTCTATTTTTTGAATTAGCGCAGGGTAGTTCAATTTAAACAAATTCTTCAAGCTGCTATCCACTTGGATACCCAAGTAAGTAAACCCATTTGGCGCCCACTTAAAGGAATCCGTTTGACATAGATCACTTTGGTCGGCTTTTGTCAGAGGAAGTATTTCACTCTTCTCATAGTTCACCTTATAGTTAGATATTATGCTATAACTGTTTAGAAGAGTTTGTAATCTGGTAAGAGATCGCTGGGTCAGTGAGAAATAAAATCACATCATCAGCAAAGTGGCTAATTTTGTGAATTAGCTGACAAACCTGGACTCCCTTTATGTCCGAGTCTTGTCTCAATGCTTGAGCCAGCAGCTCTATAGCCAGGACAAAAAGCTCATCAGAAAGCAGACAACCCTGTCCGCTGCTTCTTTTTAGTGTGATCGGAGTTGACATTATGCCATTCGTGATTATCTTTGCTTGTGGTTTGTGGTATAGGGTTTTCACCCAGTTAAGCAAAGATGCGCCTAGCTAGCCCAAAACGGTCCAAGTCCTTTGTGAGATATAGCCACTCAAGGCGGTCAAAGGCCTTTTCCGCGTCTAAAGATAGTACAATAGTGGGTTCATTTCTGGTGTTTGCTAAATGAATAATGTTGAAGAGTCTGCGGAGGTTATCAGCCAAGAGTCGTTTGTTTATAAATCCTGTCTGGTCTATATTGATAAGTTTGGGGAGGAACCTACTTAATCTGTTGGTCAAGGTCTTAGAAATTATCTGTATTAAAAAGTCTGTATTAAGAAGGCTAATTGGCCTATAGGAGGTGTTGTTTTTCTTATGAATAACCGTTATTAAGGCCATAGAGAAGAATTGGGCAGAGTTTGAGTTTCAGCTGCCAAATTTACAACATCCATAAAAAGAGGGACAAGCATGTCCTTAAACTCTTTGTAAAATTCAGGAGGAAAACCATCCTCACCAAGTGATTTATTAGATTGCAATGAGGAGATGACTTTTTTAATTTGCTTTTGAGTGAAAGTGACAGTTTAACTCCACCTGGTCCTCTACTACTGTTGAACTTGGTTGTTCAATGTTTGATAGGAACGAGTCAATCATGGTAAGATCATCTGGGGATTCTGATGTATATAATGAAGAATAATAGTGTTTAAAACAATCATTAATATCTCTTGGGTTTCTTGTAGTAGTCCCATTTTCAGTTTCTATAGAATTAATGGTTCTTTATGTCTCCTCTCTCTTCAACTGCCAAGCCAGGACTTTCTGTGCCTTTTGCCCCAGTTCATAGTATCTCTGTTTGGTTCTAAGGATATTTCTTTCTATTCTAAGTGTTAAACAGATTATATTTCAGCTTTTTTTATGATTAACAGTTTATTGGTTTTTCAGAAAATTTAAGCATACAAACATATCCACCAGGAAAATGAATCAAGTACACATACAACAAAATAGAATGAAGGAAGACATAGCACGACCATAGACAAAAACTAACCTAAAAAAATACATTTTATACAATAAAAAAAAAGAAAAGAAAAAGGGAGACAGTGATGCACAGAGTACTTGAGTTTACAACCTTGCCTGTATATAGGTACAGTACTCTATCAAAATGTATCCCTCAGTCATGTTTTCTAGTTAAATGCTATGTTTATGAGCCGGAACGCCATTAGATGTCCAAAGTGTACGAATGATACTTCCCTCATTTCAAGTTGTACTCCTCCACTTTATCAAGCAACCTATAGGACAATTGTTCTAGGGCAGCCAGCTGACCAGCATGTGTACTAGATTACCATTTTTGTTCCGACACCTCCAGCATTCCGAGTTGTCAACCAAACCAACCTTGTGCAGCCTGGATGGTGTCTAATAGATTCTATTCAGTATTTTGAATTGGATAAGTCGCGTTCGCAGTTCCCTTGACATTTTTTCCCATTTCTAAGAACTCTGCCCCATTCTGCATCTGTGGATGACACCTTTAGGTCAGTTTCCCATGTCATTTTAAGCGACAATATATTAGAGTCCAAGGCCGTAAGGATCATAGCGTAGTAAGCAGAGGCTTCATGGCCGCGCCCAAAAATTGTTAGGACCTTCTCTAACATGTCACTGCTCAGTGGGACTAATGAAGGCGAGCCGAAGACCTGCACCAGGAGGTGTCTTAACTGAAAATACTTAATAATAATACCATTGTTGATTATGTGGTAAGTCAAATTCCTGTCTAAGTGCCTCAAAAGATTTTAATGTCCCATCATGGTACAAGTCTCCGAGCACCCTAATCCCTTTTTGCAACCAGAACTTCCAGAGGAAGGGAGATTTATTTATAGAGAGCTTGGGATTTTGCCAGATCCCGGCAGACTGGTGCAAATACGGATCAAATTTAAAGATCTTAGCTACTCTCTTCCAGACCCACTGAATATGGGACAAAATGGGATGTGACTGATTCTGTTGGGCTAATTTAGCTGTGATGTATGCTATGGGTGTAAGGGGGAAGGACACAGCGCTTTCGAGGTGGAACCACGGGGGGGCTCTCTCCAGGGGCAAAGACCACTGTGCCATATGCCTGATGGTGAACGCATAATGGTAAAACAGCAAGTTGGGCACACCTAATCCTCCTCTGTCCACTGGCCTCTGCAGCTTTCGCAGGTTCATCCGGGGGCGTTTGTTATTCCATAAAAATGTATTACAAAGTTGATCAAATTGTTTGAAATAGTGCAAAGGAATTTGGACTGGGAGATTTTAATTATGTTTGCCTTGCCCCACATAGAGAGATACAATGGAGACCACCGCTCTATATCAGCCCGCAGTTTGTCCAATAGGGGGTCAAAATTTGTTTTGATCAGATCTGTCAATATGGGGGGAATGTTAAACCGAGATATTTAATGCCTTTCTTAGACCAGGCAAAAGTGCCTAACTGGAAGAGGGATTTGGGACAATATGGTGTGAGAGGAAGAGCCTCGGATTTTGTCCAGTTGACTTTATAACCCGAAATGGATGAGAACTTGTCAATAATTTTAAATAGGGATGCAAGAGAATGTTCAGGATCTGTGACAAACAAAAGGATATCGTCTGCATACATCATCAATTTATGACATTTGTCACCGATTTGTATGCCTGGAAATGCAGGTTCTCTACGTATAGCAACTGAGAGCGGTTCAAGTGCAATTGCAAAAAGCAGAGGAGAGAAAGGGTCTCCCCTCGTGCCTCTTCCCAGTTAAAATGGGAGGGAGATGATGTCGGGGGTGAGTGTATATGAGACTAATCCAAGCTATGAACTTTTTGCTGAAGCCGAAACATTCCAGGGTGGAGAGCAGATAATGCCACTCCAGCCTGTCAAACGCCTTTTCGGCGTCCAGCGAGATAGCAGCCATGGGAGAGGTGTTATCCTGAGTAGCCCACATAATATCAATAAGTCTTCTGATGTTGTCAGCTGAGGAGCGTGAACGTATAAAGCCAACCTGGTCAGGATGGATCAAGGAGGTTATTACCTTGACCAGACGGTTAGCTAAAATTTTAGATAGTATTTTACTGTCACAGGAGGTCAAACTTATAGGTCTAAAATTTTTACAGTCTAAAGGGTTTTTTCCTTCCTTCAAGATAAGGGTGATAATGGCCTCAGATAATGAGGGAGGGAGTTTTCCCTTCTCGAGAGCTTCATTATAGGTGTCTAGGAGTAATGGTGCTAGTTCTTCAGCATAAGCTTTATAAAACTCGGCCGTGAAGCCATCTAAACCTGGTGCTTTACTTGAAGGAAGGTGTTTAATAACGTCTCTTATCTCCTCAATAGTAATAGGTGATTCAAGATGTTCAAGCTGGTCCTATGACAACACTGGCAGATTAAGAGTTGATAGAAAGGATGTAATGTCTTTTCTGTCCTCCTTCGACTCTGAAGTATAAAGTTTTACATGTCATACAAGTCTCTAAAGGCCGCATTAATCCCCTTGGGATCAGTCAGGACACATCCATTGTCCCTCCTAATAGCAGGAATAGTACTCATTGCTTCTTTTTGTTTAATGTGCCTGGCAAGTAATCTACCAGCCTTGTCACCCTCCTCAAAGTAATTTCTGCCTTGCCCGAAAGAGAGAGAATTCTGCCCTCTGGGTCATAATTGAATTAAACTCATACTTTAGTCTAGTCAACCTGGTAAGATTTTCAGAGGACATATTTTTTTAGAAGTTTGATTCTGCAGTTATGATCTGTTTTTCGAGCTCCTGGAGCTTAGCATTGTTTTCCTTCTTCCTGAATGATGAGTGTTGAATTATGTGACCTCTCAAAAAGGCTTTCAAAGCCTCCCATGCTACCCCTGCTGACGGAGCCAGTGGTAGATAGGTCTCTATATAGAGGTTAATTTGTGATCTAAGTGATTCCTTAAAGGTCTCATCTAATAGAAGGCTAGAATTTAATCTCCATCTAGTTGACCTAGCTGGCTTATTAAAGGACAGAATATGGAGAAATTTTGGACTATGGTCTGAAATAATTATATTACCAATGTCACTCGCTCCCATAGCTGATACCAGCGAATGAGACACCAAAAAGAAGTCTATTCTGGAAAATGAGCTATGTGGTGAAGAGAAGAATGTGGTGCTATGCGGGGTCGAGGTGAAGTCTGAACAAGTGAGTCTTGAGTCTTTTGCGAAAGATGGCGAACGATTGTGCTGTCCTGACGTTGGTTGGAAGTTCGTTCCACCACTGAGTGCCAGAACAGAGAAGAGATGGGATTTCGCTCTGCGGTCACATGGGAGAATTTGGGTAGATTGAAAATGAGGCACACTGCAGCGTTCTGGATACGTTGCAACGGTTTAGTCGCAGAGGCTGGGAGTCCAGCCAATAGCAAGTTGCAGTAGTCGAGGCGGGAGATGACCAGTGATTGAACCAGGAGTTGCGTTGCTTCCTTTGTGAGGAAGGACCGGATACTGCGGATGTTGTAGAGGGCAAATCTGCAGGATCAGACCACCGCGGTGATGTTGTGGGTGCAGGAAAGTCCGTCGTCAAGGATTACACCCAGATTCTTTTCAGTCGATGAAGGCGATACTGTGAGGTCTTCAACAGTGACTGACAGGTCCATGTGAGGGCAGTCTTTCCCCGGGATGAAGAGTAGTTCAGTTTTACTAAGGTTGAGCTTGAGATGATGGGCAGTTGTCCAAGCGAAGATGTCTGCCAGACTTTCCGAGATGCGCGTGGCAACATGGGTGTTGGAGGATGGGGGAAAGGAAAGGAACAGATGGGTGTCATCAGCATAACAGTGGTAAGAGAATCCATGTGATGTGATTGCAGAGCCTAGTGATCTAGTGTATAGTGAGAACAGAAGCGGTCTGAGTACTGAGCCTTGAGGGACACCAGTTTCCAGGGAGCAGGGTTTGGTCAAGGAGCCATTCCACATGACCTGAAAGGTGCGTTCTGTCAGGTATGATGTGAACCAGGTTAGAGCAGAGCCAGTAATGCCAAGTTTGGCCAGAGTGGAGAGGAGGATTTGGTGGTTGACTGTGTCAAACGCAGAGGATAATTCGAGGAGGATGAGGACTGAAGAGTGGGACGAGGCTCTGGCGGCCCGGAGCGGCCCGGAGCTAGTGAGGTTAGACGTCACTAGTGTGTAAACATCTTCAGAGGAGAGAGGGCTGAAGCAGGTAAGGCTGTCATAGGTTAGGGTTGGGGAGGTGCTTTCTGGTAGGGCATCGGAGTAAATGAGGAGCTGATGTCTTTTACTTTCTTCGTAAAGTAAGTTGCAAAGTCATCAGCAGTGAGGGAGGATGGAGGGGGAGTGATAGGAGGGGTGAGGAGAGAAGAGAATATGGAGAATAGTTTCCTGGGGTTGGAGGCAGAGGAGTTGATCTTTGACATGTAGAAGGCGGATTTGGCTGCTGAAACCGTTGACGAGAAGTCAGACAGGAGGTGGTGGTAGTGAGCAAGGTCATCTGGATGATGTGATTTTTTCCATTTTCTCTCTGCCATTCGTAGCACCGATCTGTTGGTTCGTAGCAGTTCAGACAGCCAGGGAGGGGGGGGGGAGATGATCGTGCTGGTCGGGAGGTGAGGGGACAGAGAGTGTTTAAAGAGGAGGAGAGGGAGGACAACAGAGCGGAGGAGGCTTCCTCGGTGGACAGCTGAGAGAACTGTTCTATGGATGGTAGCGAGGAGAGAACAGTTGAGGAGAGCGTGGAGGGAGAGAGGGATTTCAGGTTGCGGTGGGTGGTGACCATGCGAGGTGTAGGGGCGAGGACAGCAGTGGACTTCGAGGGGAGAGAAAAACCGACAAAGTGGTGGTCTGACACAGTGAGTGGGGTAACAGAGAGTGCCGAGGTACTACAGGACCTTGTGAAGACAAGGTCAAGTTGGTTCCCGGCCCGGTGGGTGGGTGGAGAGGGGGAGAGTGTGAGGTCAAATGTGGGAAAGAAGCTGATGAATTCAGATGAGCGCAGCTTGTCAGGGGGGATGTTGAAGTCCCCAAGGACGACAAGCAGTGTGCCATCATGTTCCAGCTCATAAGCTTCAAACCTTTTGTACTACTAGCTGAAATAATGTAAAGTGAGTGTTATACAAGTTTTGCTGTACCTTCCAAAATGACTTATTTATGAGTAACATCACTAAATAATAAGAGAAGAAAAAACACAGTAAAATTAAACATACATATAACAAAAGCAACGAAAATTCATCTGAAAAGCCAGATGCTTACACTAATCTCAGTTTGGTCCGTGACTCTCTAACTTGAAGCCGCTATGAGCCATGCCCCACCCACCCCGCACTCCTGCCCAAAGTCAGGCAGTGACGACCACCCAACCTCCTACCTGCCCAACACGGGCGTGACTGTTAACATTATAATAACAAAGAGGAAGATATTTCAAACTTTGGCAATGAGTTACACATTAAACAGAAGTCTGCATAAAGAAAATAACCAATTGTGTGACCCATGACGCCCATATGCAAAAACCAGAATAATGGGCGAACATTGTATTTGTATATTTCAGCTTTTTGTTTACTAATGTTTGATATGTCCCTCTGGAGCGAGTGATTTGATGTTCTTTTTCTAAGTGTTAAATTTCCTTTTCCAGTTCACTAATTTCAGCCATGTGTCTTTTCTTTAAGCCATTGGTGTAAGAAATGATCTGTCCTCTTAAGTAGGCTTTCATTGTGTCCCACAGTATAAAGCTATTGAGGGAAGAGGGACAGTTTGTTTCACAAAAGATCCTGATTTGGTCTCTCACAAACTGACAGAAGTCTGTTTTTTTGAGCAGAGCTGGGTTCAGCCGCCATCTATATGGTCCCTGCACTTTCTCTGGTATTAACATTGAGAGTGTCAGTGGGGAGTGATCCGAAATGATCCTAGGTAGATATTCACTTTCCAGAACTCTGTGGGTTAATTGGTTAGATGTAAGAAAAAAATCTATCCTTGTATGAGAATTATGGGGACACGGATAGAAGGAGTAGTCTCTAGTTGTAGCAGCGCCGCCCCTCCCTACACGCAGAACACGCGCTGTGCGTAGGGCCCCACGATCCATGGGGGGCCCCATTTTGCGCAAGGGGACACATTCTCTGCAAATGCGCAAAGGATGCGCATCGCTGCCGTGAGGCGCGCGTAGAGCACCAAGTCAGCCCGAGGCAGGAGAGAAAGAAAAAAAAACGAGTAATCTGACACCGCACACGTTGGCGCAATGATTGACAGCACGCAGCATCTGACCAATCAGCGGTCAGATGCGCCGACAGGCAGTTGGATGCAGGTGGAGAGATGGCCTCCAAACGGCAATATGAATCGGGAGAAAGCAAAAGAAAGACAAAGTCAAAACAAGAGGAGGAACACCCCAGCTGCTAGCCTGCTAATCATGAGACAGAAGAGAGGATAATTCTGGACTGGAGATTAAATTTTCCAGCGGCCCTGATTATCATTTATTGAATGTCTTGTTAACTGCATATACATTCACCTCTGTTGAAAAAGGAGTGGTTAATTGACCAGTTGGTGGTCGTATGTTGGCTCAGGTTTATAGCCTATCAATCTATGCTATCAATAGAAGTTTTGGGCTATTTTTATGGAGGTAAAATGTCGCCATCTCTTGGTGAATTTAAGATAATCCTTTATTTGACCCACAATGGAGAAATTTAAAGCGTTGCAGCAGCAAACAGCAGTATAGGAATATAGAACCTAAGTACAAAATGTAAAAATAAGTATATAAAAATATTTAAATATAGAGGTATCAAATAGCGGCAATAGCTCAGTCCGTAGGGACTTGGCTTGGGGGCTCAGATGTGGCCGGTTCAAGTCCCGCTCGGACAAAAAAAAAAAAAAAAAGTATGATGTGAACTAGTAATGGAGAATACTAGTTCACATCCTGGGCATTGCCGAGGTACCCTTGAGCAAGGCACCGACCCCTAACAATGCTCATTGGGCGCCGCCTTGTGGGATTAAAATAGTATAATAAAATCAAATCATAATGAATATAATTATTATTTGCATTAATTTTAATCTTTGTGAGGCTAGTGTTTACATTAATTTCATTGTGTAATTTACCATTAAGACCAAAACAAATCTTAATAATCTGCTTGTATGATGGATTTCTTGTCATAACAGGGTCAATGCTTAAGTTTGTTACTAATGTAGCAGTAGGTCACGAGAAGCAGCAGAGAGCAGAGACCAATCAGAGGAGACAGGAACTGAGGAGAGCTGATTAATAGCAGGTGTGACTCCAGGAGTCACTCTCTCCAAATCCTTTGTGTGGCTGTGGCTGTTGACTCTCTGCTCTGGTAAGAGACTTTTGGGGTTTTTTAAGAATTGTTTTATCAGGGTAGTATTTTAATTGTTAGGGTAATGTAGGGGTGCATTCATGCACCCTGAGGTATCTGTGTTTTAATGATTTTAATTGTGGGTCTATCATTTGTTTGTAGGACTAAACCTTAACTGTTTTAAAATACAGAGGTATGTAAAAAATCATCATTTAAACCTCATACTTTTATGTCCTACAAACTATATTAACAGTGTTTTCTTTTGCTTTTAGGCAAAGCACTGACTGCCGTTTATTTTAGTTTAGTATTTTATATTTTAGCCATATTGATTTTATTGTCTTTTGTTATTTTAAATTAGAGTTTGCTTAGTTTTAGGATTTTAACATTCTGTCCTCTTCTGTTTCTAGTGTTGCGGCTGGTGGGGTCCTCCATTCACCGGTGTGGTTGAGATGCTGGGAGTTCACTTTAGATGGTGATATGGTTTGTGGTTGCACATTTAATTAGTGTGGTGTCTTTATTTGATTGTGTTGGGTTTATATTTCTTTTTGATATTTAGTTTACTCCCAGTGTCCTAGGCAGTGGGTGGTTGGTCCCCCAGCCGTGATATGACTGTCTGTCTTCTTGTTCTTCATTGACTGTGTTATTTTAGAATTTGATTTATTGTAAATAAATGGCATGTTATGATTGACCCACACTGACCGTTGTGGCCTCCTTAATTGAAGCCCCTGTGTGCTGAACAATCCTCAAGGTTACACTAAGGGTGACACGGAGCCAGCGCCCAGTACGTCACAAGGGCCATCAAGCACCATGTCTACTGAAGCAGCCTGCATCTGTAAAAGGCTTGTTCCATTGTTGAAAGAGGCTGTTCATTTGATTTGTTCCTACTAATAAAGGTTGTAAACCTAAATGGCCTTTCATGATACAGTCATTTTGTAATGGGGGGGGGGGGGGGGCTCAAAATAAAATTCTGCTTAGGGCCCCAATTTGGCCAGGAGCGGCCCTGAGTTGTAGGGTGGAGGTGTCTCCAAGTGTCACAAAGGTTTAGATCTTTCATAAAAGCCAATGTGGATCTGGCTGCTCTGGTCCTTGTCACAACAAAGTCTGAGGACCTGTCCAGAACTGGGTCGAGGCAAAAGTTAAAATCTCCTAGCAGTATATTTCCAGAGCATTTAGACACTCTAAGAAATACTTCTTGAATGAAGGAGTGGTCATCACTATTTGGGGCATATGCATTCAAAAATGTCCGGGTTTCAGAATACATATTGCCTTGAATCAGTACATATCGTCCAGCTGGATCAGAAATGTATTTTTCCATAGAAAAGGGTAGATTTTTATGTAGCAATATGACCACTCCCCTTGCTTTTGAGTTGAATGAAGATGCGTATACCTGCTCTACCCATTCCTTTTTTAATTTTTGATGTTCAGATTTGGTGAGGTGGCTTTCTTGTATAAATGCTATCTCAGTTTTCAATTTTTTCAAATAGTCATATACTCTTTTTCTTTTAACTGGTCCATTCAGCCCATTTACATTAAATTATATAAATTTCACTACTTTAGCCATGTTGTTGCTTTATAATAATGCTGAATAAATCATTGTTAGCTTAGGCGTTGGTGCGTTCACATGGTGAATGGTTGGGCTAAGGTATTTGGATATTACGTCAGGTAACACATTGATAATGATCAAAACGAAAAAACATGTAAACAAGGAAGAAGGTAAAACCCATCCCTCAGAAAATAGAACGTTCCTAATCCCTTCCCATGACAGCACTGACATTGAACAAATAAAGTGCAAGTCCCTTTCTATGCAGAGTTGCATGTTTGATGTCCCCAAGTGTAGATCCAACACTTGCCCATCAGCCACACCGACAGACACCCAGTTCAGGAATTAACCTCTTCACCCTTCCTGTAAGAGGTGGCTCAGAGCCTGTTTTAGTAACATAATATTAATCCTAGAAGCAGTCATTGTATAACTCTTTGGCAGCAAATCAAGGCAGAATTAGAAAAAACAAAACAAAATCAGAGCTCTTTACCGGTAAGAACAGTGGTCAAATACAGACGTTATGTGAAAATTAGATGGCTCTGGTTAAATTGCAATATCTTTGCTGTCAGCTCCTGCATCTAAAATACTGTCTGCCATTGTAGTAAAACGAAAATAAGTGGAGTTATATCCATAAGTATAGGTTACACTAACCATTCAGGAGTGTCCAGTAAAGCTCAATTGTTCCCTGCGCCCGTGAACGCATCACTCGGACTGGCTCGTAGCTTCTTTAGGTGTTTTGAAGAATTGCCGGTGGCCATTGTAGAAGATCCTAGACGTCACAGGGTGAAGCAATGCGAAAGGTACCTTCCTTGCAGTCAGCTCCGTCTTCACCTGGTCATACTCTTTTCGGCGTCTGGTGACAGCGGGGCTCACATCAGGGAATAACATGACAGGTGTGCCAGCGTGCTGATTGGTGTTTCTCTCCTTCGAAGCAGCGGCGCGTATGACCCTCTCTCTGTCTTGATACTTCAGAAATCTGATAATGACGGGTCTTGGCTTCTTGTCCGGTGGTGGTCTGGGGAATAATGCCCTGTGTGATGATGATGGGATTGGAGAAGTTGTCAGGGCCAAGGGCAGAAGGGAGCCAGTCAGTGAAAAACTTTACCGGGTTCGTGCCTTCACAGCCCTCCGGTAGATTTATGATACGAATGTTGTTGCACCTGCTGTAATTTTAAAGCTGATCAACTTTTTCAAGTAGGTAGTCATTTTGTTTGCGAAGGTGAAGCACTGTCTTGTCTAGACCCGCCAGTGTCCTCTGCGGCGCCAATGCGGTCCTCTGCCTCTAACTCTCGTGACTAGGCTGCTTATGGTTTTATCCAAGTTGGTAATAGTATTATTGAGTCCCATCATTTTGGAATCAAATTGGGCAGCAAGTTTTTGGTTTCCTCCTCGAATCTCTCTGAGAACGTGGGTCAAACTCTCACCCATGTTTTCTTTTCCTCCGCTGTGTGTGCCATGTCGGTTGTCGTTAGCATGTGGATAGCTGGAGCTAGCAGTAGCATCTTCAACATCCACTGTGAGGAGAGGACTCACAGGGTTGTTTTGCTTCCCTTTTGACCTGGTGTCCATGTGCCTGTTTGACATCAACTTTGGTCAGGAGCCTGGGTGGAATAAGTCAGTAAAAGGATAATTTTAACTGGATATTGTTGGGAGCTCTTGGTGGCCGTCCGTCAATCCTCGCTGAATCACGTGACTCCCTTGAGTACATTTACATAGTTACATTCCATTACTGATGTAAAAGAATGAAACGCTGCATATACTACATGTCACCATTGTTTTGTTTGTTTGTTTTTATTGTTGAAGACAGTTGCTACAAAACTGAGTTGTCATCTTTTTCTTTTCTTTCTTTACTTTTCATTTTCATGTTTTTTTTTTATAAAATAAACCAATAACAGTATTACAAATAATTCAAATTGATACATCATTCACAGGTATGCCATCAAATATACATTTATACAGAAAAACATAAAATAGAAAAACAAAAGTCCAAGTGAGATCACAGTGGTAAGGGCTGAGAAGAGAGGTTTGCGTGCTTGTGGGTCAACCATCTTGAATCTAACATTAACCTCTGTGTCCCATGTGCTTTGGACCAAAAAAAAGTTCCAGGAAATATCTTTAAAACTCCTGGCTACACAGAGTAGAAATGCTTGCAGGTCACACCAGGTCAGGCAAAAAGGAAGATTGTGCGGTAAAGGGAACATGTACTGCATAAAGCTGAAATACTGGATTCAGAGAAGTAATTTTCACTTATTTCTCCCAGGGAATTGGCAAAGGTTCAATGTGGACCTAACAATACCTTCAAACTGTAAAAATACGGCTGGAGATGCCACAACTTCCAGGCCCAAAACACTTGTTTTTGTTGCCACAAAACACACAGTTTCAGACTGCGTTCAATGACTTGTCAGCTTTCTCTCCTGTAACTCCAACGGCATCATCTCCACCTCTAGATATGAAAGACAGGTCATAGACGTGCAATGTGAACGTGATGTAACTATAATGTTTTATAGGAATGTCCATCTGGTGTGAACGTGCCAGTGGTTCGACAGAAACATTAACTGCCAACATTTTATCCTAGCTACTGGGCTGTTTTGAAGGCATTTTTATCTAACTACTCATTCACCTCTCCACTGATACTCCTTTCCCATAGTCTGTTCTCTTAACCTACCAGTTAAGTAGTTAAGTAACGGCATGTACATAATGGAACTAAATTTACGTTCGTAACATAGGTATCCAAACCCTAAGTTTTCCTAAAACTAACTAAGTAGTTTTAGTGCTTAAACCTAATCAAGTAGTTTTAGTGGGGTAGTTTCCCTGCCTAAGCCCACTGCAGTGGTCATGTTGTTTTGGGAATGGTCATATACCTATGTCATTTTAGGAGTCATTGGCAATCGACCCTAATCAGTTGTTTAAGTACAAGGGTGTGCAGGATAAATAGTGCATCAAGAAATTGTTTCAGCATGTTACTTAGTGAGCTATTAACATTGACAGACAACAGAACCATGCTAGCTCTTTTAACCTGCTGCTGGTCATAATGCTGACTATGTTCTGACTCCAACACTGTACTTAACATGCCTCTCTAAGAGACAGTTAGGAATAAGGAAGTGGAAAACTACTGCCAGAATCAGGGACTTTTCAGCTCTATGCAAGTACCGAAAAGCAGCCACAGTGTAGTTAAAGCATGGGCCAGCACATGGACGAGGACGGCGCAGAAACAATCAAACAATTACAATGTTCTCTTTTAAATTGTACATAAATAGGTCCTATTCAAGTGAGGTCATTTTCTATTTCTGTGTTTGTGAATTAGCCCACATACAAAGACAGAATCTGTATTTTGGCTCTAAACTCACAGGATGATTTCAGTATCAAAAAAGTAATAAAAATAGCATCAGGTGATAGGACTGTAACACTGTTATGGGTGAATGTGTTGTGCAATATTTTCTCTCAATGCTACATAGTTAATGCATTTTCAGTTGCCAGAGTTGCTATTCACAAAATAATACAGTTGTTTGTGTGGTAATTTGACACTTGTGATATCTTCTACATAAAACAATCTAAACAAATGTTCACCTTACTTTTAATGATTGTTCGTGTATATTGTAGTATGCTCACATTTGTAAGATAGGCTTTAAATAATTAAAGGAGAATTCAGGTATTTTTAAACCTGGGCCTTTTATTTACAGGATTTGATGTTAAAGATTCATTCTTATCAAACGCTTTGGAATCTGTCTATTAGACTGCCTCTACTGGCAGCTGCGACATGGCTATGATGGCTGCTATGTAATCCTTTAGGGCAACTCCAATTGTCAAAGTTGCGTCCACTAAAAGTTCTTGTTTTTGCCACTGACAGGGGGAGGTTGTTATGAAGTGTCTGACAATATTAAGGAAATGATTTCTACAGACCTTTTTTGTTAAATAATATGATCCTTTCTGTAACCAGAAACACAAGTCTCATTCAAGTCTTGCTCTAAAATCATGTGAGAGGTGAGCTGTTGCAGGAAGTTGACAGTGGAAATGTGAATCAGAGTTTGAGAGAGAGATGGAGTTTACCTTCAGGAACTGCCAGCAAGAATTTATTTGCAAAGTCATGGCTGACTATTTTAAGATATAACATGTAAAATTTCTGCATTAGCATGTCTTAAAACAACTAGACCTTTTTTCTGTATTTTGTTGAGTTGTGTACTTACTTACTTGGGAACTTCTCAAAGTTCCCAAGTTTCCAACAATCAGTGTTGGGGAGACTTAAACTACATGTAGTTGAACTACATAGCTTAACTACAATTTGCTGTAACTTGCTGGTAGTTAAACTACATTCATATTTTGTGCTGCATCAAGTATTTCAACTACTTTTTGGGTCATTTTTTGTAGTTTAACTACTCAATTTACATACTACAATTTTGTCCAATAACATGAAATATTTTTTTTATAAAAAAAGACCTATATAATATAAATTTTATTTTACTTTTCTTTGAAAAAAGGCATGAAACATGTCATGACATGCTAAGCCAACGCTGCCTCTGATTGGCTTGCCCTGGCAGCACACAAATGCTTCACAGAGTGGGTGGGTCTTTATGCCAAGGAAGGCAAAGATGGTTTTAGTGCGAAACGGAGCTGGCTGTCTGATTAAAACTTTGAGAGACTGCTCATGTGTCGTGTCAACAAGCGATTCTGCCCTGGCATCTAGTTCTAGTGCCTAAGTGTTAGTGCCTCTGAAGTTCCTGTGATGTTGACCAAAAATGTCAGCTTTTGTTCTTTAAAAAATAAAACTTGAGTTGAGAGGCAGAAATATGCCTCTTATAGCCTCCTTTTGTAGGCTATTATATTTTGTTTCATATACACCATGTGTTGATTTATTTAACGCTGAGTTAAATGAGTATAAAGAGTATAAGTAGTTGCTAAAGCTACTTTTTTTAGCAGTAGTTTTACAACTACATTTCTCCAGGGGTAGAAATGTAGTTTGTTCGAACTACTGCCAGGCTGAACTACATGTAGTTTTAAAAGCTACACTTGCAAAGTAGCTTCCCCACCACTGCCAACAATGTTGGAAAGAAAGAAATCCCCAAGTTTACTCAACATAACCATCTGTTTCATTTGGTGACTGCCATTACTTCCAGGGTAGGGAACCTAAGCCAAATAAAACTTTGAAACATTAACTCATTCATGAACATTTGTGCCTGAGACAAGTCAGAAAGATTTTCATCACTTCACTGGTGGATTTTCATCCAGAATACAGCCAGAATACGCTACTGTAAATTTGCTGTAAGCTAATGATAGCATGTAATGGCACACACCGAGGGTGTGTGCATCTGTGTTTGAATTCAGGTCAACCTCTCAGTAAATTCAGCAATCACTAGAGACTCTGTTTTCTCTCTTCCTTTCCGCTCTCCTCTCTGCAATGTTATGTTATTTAAGAAAAGTACATTTTCCCTCCAGCTCCAGTCAATATTACAAAACATAAACACCCAACCATGGAGGTCACCTCTATGGATTCCTGCTGCAGTAATGTTGCCAAATGGGAGTTAAGAGAAATCCACTTTTTAATCCCAAAAGATGATAGTACAAGTAATCTCTGAGCTCTCCTCCCATTGGTAAACGGATCAGAGCAGAATTTGGTACCCAGGTGTTTATTCCTCCAGAGGCTCTGGGTCTGCACATGACTCTCAGTGGCTATGCCTTCACCAGGCCCTCCACACACAACTCTGCAAACATCTTTCGTTTTGTTTTGATAGAGAGTCCCCTAGCTGCAGCAGTTACATTTTGTGCGTTTAACTGATTTTGACAATCTAGATGAGGCAAAAACTGTAACAACTCACCTTGTGTGTTTCTGGTAACAAAACTGATCTTATTATTTAACAAAAAGGTCCATCTGCATAAGACTCATTTCTGAAATCTTGTCAGACACTGAAAATAACAACTTCAACCTGTCCGTGCCAAAAACAAGCACTTTTAGTGGACTTAACTTTGACAGTTGGAATTGCCCCAAAGTATTATGTTGCAGCCAGCTGAGGCAATCTACTTGGCTGATTCCAAAACATTTGGTAAGTATGAATCATTTACACATCAAAACATGTAAATATAAGGCAAAGGTTAAAAAAAGAAGAACAAAATCCCTTTTTAAAAGCACAAGAATTTGAATTATACAGAGTTTTTCTCTAAAATGTAGTAATTCAGAAAGCTAGATTAACATTAACAATGTTGGTTTGAACAGTAACTGCTATTACAGAGTGAATGTGCTGTCTGGGCCCAGTGTCCCAAAACACACTGAAATGTGCATACCATGCATATGTACAGCACTGAACAGTGTCTAATACATATAGGACCATTGTTACAATAATGCCACACATACTGTAGTATGACAAAATAGTGCAGACTGGTATTGACAAATCTGACTGAACAACATTTATTCAATATCAAAGGAAAATGGAGGATGTGAAAAAGAAAATGTTGGAAGAGTTTCAAAAAGAGAGATGTGGAAGCACCTTTTATAGACTGCAGTCATTTAAATGCAACACACGTTGTGTGACTCCAGGAAGTTTGACATAGAGCACAGGGCACAGCCACAGTGTGCAGTATGTCTAATGCGCTTTTGAGATAAGCCAGCCTTGTACAGTCCACTAAACATAGAGAAAAATGCTCAAACATAAACATGCACCAGTCAATATTTTACAAGTAAAGCAGTTCAGTGCATTTTTTCAAACCTCACTGTGCACGTGTATGTAACAATCAGATGAGGGAGGTAAAAGTGCCCGGCAGGATTAACCCAAGTGCTTTGCCCAGTTGGTAATCCAGCCTCGTGAAAGGATGAGATTCACATGAAATGAACAATGACGGAGTTCAAAGTTCAAGCCTGCACTGTATTTCAAGTGAGAGCTTTAGTTGTGGTAACTCAAAATTTATCATTTAGCGAACAGATCATAAGGAAGAACTGACCCATAAAAAATTGAAAGAAGAGATGTATTCCCTCCAGAGATTAAACAGTTTGCAATTTCAAAACATCAACTGTCCGCCTGGAGAAAATTTGATGTGTTAGGGGGTGCTATTGGGCGCTATCATAATATCAGTTGTACCTCACACAAATTGAGGACCTTCTGACCATTTACAAACAAGGTAAAGACTCATGTACAATACATCAACAGTGAGTGGGTAAACCTGTGCTTTGTGCTAGAACAGTGTAAGGAAGATGCTAAACATGCCAAATGTCCTGATGCCAAAAAAGAATCACACAGACATCACATGACCCAAGGTGAAAATTCACTTTTTTGTACTGTGAAGTATAAATTATTGTCATAACTGCATAACATTTATAAAAAGCACACTTTTATCAAAATTCACATTTTTTAAAATATCAACAAAATAGAGTTCTGAGAGTGTACCGTTTCTGTGATGTCTAAAAATTATGTTCCCTTTACACCACCTGCTGGTACAATACTCAGCATCTCACCTCAGCTGGATCATTTGAAATGATAAAAGGATTATACACATGGAGAGAAAATCAGAGCAGAGTCGAAGGCCCCATAATTCATGGTGTCAGGCCTAGAGAAAACCTGAGAGGATTAACGCTCATTTTGAAGGAAGTCACGATGCTTTCTTCCTCATGAAGAACAACGACAGAATCAGCTGTTTGTTTGAATGCATAATACAGTCTGTGTGTAAAGCAGTGATGAGTGAATTATGATTCTAAAAAATGCAGAAATAGCATAACACTGTTATGGTGCTGTAGACCCAAACCCTGACAAAAACCATACCACAATCTTTCCCTAACCCTGCCCAAACCTTAAGATAAATTCACCCAAAAATGAAAGTTCAATCATTTTCTTTTATGCTGATGGGAAGTCAGGTGAAGTTTTGTAGGCCACAGAATATTTCTGGAGCTTCACAGCAAAACAGCATTGCAGCATTCCCCTAAACAACTGAAGTAGATGGGGACTTTTTAAAACATAAATAAACTTAAAATGGCCCCATATGTAATGTGTAATTTAGTAATCCAAGTCTTCAGAAGCCCAGAGATCTCAAATTGATTTGAAAAGACATTTACACCCTCAACATGCAGTTAAGCTTGTGCACCATCTTCAGACAGGGTGAGCGCCAACAATTTTAGCTTAGCGGCTACAGTGAAGATTTTGGTTTGAGAAAGGGTGTGAATAACATTTTTCAAATCAGTTTGGGAACTAGGGACTTCCGGTGACCTGCATTACACCAGACGAGCTGTCTGGAGCCATTTTATGTCTGTTATATTTTAATTTTCAGTTGTTTATTTTATGTTTTGAAATCACTCCCTGTGTACTTCAGTTGTTTAGGAAAATGCTGCAATGCTGTTTCATTGTAAAGCTCCAGAAATCTTTTGTGGACTACTAAACTTCACCTGACTTTCCATCAGCATCGGGATGAGTAGTTAATGCCTGAATTTTCATTTTTGGATTAACTTATCCTTTAAGCATAACAGTTGACAGGCACATGATCCTTGGAATTGTGTAAAGGGTTTGGAAGCTACCGACAAACAATGATGTCCTGCCAATCAGGGCATCAGATTGTAAAACGCTCACATTGGTTTAGTTTGTTGTATGACTTATTATTGTTCTTGTGACAACTGCAAAGTTAATATTGAGGCTGTTTGCTTAGATTCTATTAAGGACTATTTGCCCTTTCATTCTGCAAAGTGAATTATGTGTGACAGCCTTGTCAGACCAGGATTATTCAATGTGTTGGTGTGGTTCCTGGAAGATCATAATTACTATTGCTCCAGGACCATAATGGATACTGACCAATCATATTTTTGTAATGTTATAGCGTAGCAACACAGGGAAAAAGACTGGAAAATTACACACATGGGAGAAGTTATCCTTTCAAACGCATGTTTAACATTATGAAAGCGTCCATTTTAACCCAAACCATGTTTTACTAACCCTAACCAAGTATTTTGGTTCCCTGAACCTAACCAAATAGCAACAGAAATCTAAAAAGAAAAGGAAAATTAATGAACTGAGAGAACTGTATGACAATATGTTCTAAATGGGATACAAAACTTGATCTCCTGAGTGAGAGTCTTATACTCAGCCCACTCAACCATGACGGCTTGCTCTCAGCTGTGGTTTTCAACACTGATTTTATAGGTTAAAATGAATGTCCTAAAGCAGCATTAATGATAATGTTCTGGGAACAACACGAGCTGCCAAACTGTGACATCAGAACAATGGGATTGCTTAATTTTAATGATGGAACTGGGACAACACTAATTATGATGTTCTTGGAACAACAGATACGCTAGGTTATCAGATACACCATTATTTGACAACTCATCCCTTATATTGCATACAAGAAAAGTTATCATGGACAGTCACATTAAGCATTGCAAAACACTGTCAAGGAAGAGACACTGCCAATCCATGCATTTTTTAAGGAGCTGAAATATGACAAATAACTTCTTCTCTGTCCTCCATATTTGTCTTTTTAGTATATGCTGACACTTAAACACATGGGATCAGACACATGAGGTGAGAAACAGATCTTGTATTATGAAATATTTGATCTAAGGTGAATGCCAAATGCTTATGTACAACCTGTGTTAAGATTGAGCTGGGATTGAATTTTGGAATTTGGGGCACTATTGGTTATTTTCTTTAAATCAGGTAGTGTGCAAACTAATTAAGACATTGAACTACTCACACAGTGGAGACTAGACTGTATTTAACCCCGCCCAGCTTTTTGTTTCTGTGGGCCATAATAGGGCAGTGTAGTATTGATATGTATAGGATGACAACTGTGTTGTCACTGTAACACTGAAACACTAAATTGTCTTTGACAACTGAAAACAATCAGCCTGTAAGAGCGTACTATCTTTAGCTCAATACTCATGTGCAGCACTGAGAAAGCTCCAGCTACAACAAATATCCCTATAAACAGCTCACAGTAAATGGCAGTGAAATCCCAGTGAATGATAGACAGTGTATGGCTCGATCAAAATTGACATATGGTCCATTTCAGGTGACAAAAGCGTATTAAAATACAAAATAAAAATCATAATATCAACAATAATATATGTAAAAATATCAGTTTTCACGCCATTTTATGGCATTTTCAGTTGACCAGCTCACGCAGGATTCATTAAGGAGGACATTTTTAAAGTCAATGGCTTGACATTAGCATCATGGTTGTTTTGTCTATTCACCAGTCCAAACAACTAATACAGTTTCTGACAGCACAGCCATTGAAATACTTGAGGTCTCATAGGGCCCAGACACACCAAAACGACATCATAGAACTAGCGGCAACAAAGGTTTACTGTTACATCACCTCACATTGCCTGTGTATCAGCTAAAAAGCTGCACTTGAACACACTGTCAACGTCCGATGGCCAACTAGCTTGTACACTCTGTGCCTGCATGAGAGGATATAACTCTCCATACCACCAGGTGGCGGTAGTCTGTATTCATCATTCAAAAAGGGAAGACTCCAGACTGCAATTACTGTATATACGTTATTATGATAAAGCAGCATTTTTTACACCATTTTTGCTAATATAGCCACTTCTAATTGACCTAAATGGGTGAAATCATGGATACTACAGCAACAGGCTTGAGGTGCTTTCCCTTTCTTTTTCCGTTTCTCTTCCCTTCCCTTAGCTGATTGGCCAATCACAGTGATTTCTCTCACTGATGGGCTCCGCTGGTGATTCTACCCGTTCAGTCAGTCTGAAAGCTTACAGCAAAGGCTGACTAGTGCCAACGGTGTGGGACATACCACAACAACTAGGCAACAACTAGACAGTCGGCCATCAGCCTGGTGTGTCAGGGCCTGATTTGGTGGCACCTGTGGTTACTACGAGTAGTGGCAAGTATGTTTTTGTAATATGGATCCCATAGTTCTATTGCAAATCACACATGTATGAACTACTGGTAGCAGCAAACTCACCTTCCTAGTGTTAGCAGTGTGGCCAAAACAACTATACTAAAGAAGACTGGGATTTTTGTGAATCCCTTGTGCATAGGCAGGCTATTTGAAGCCTTTATGGATTCCAGTAGTGACAATAAAGACTATTATATAGACAGGCAATTACAGAATGCAAATACATTTAATGTCCATTACTGTGAAACTGCCTGCCTTAAAAATACCAAATTGGGGTTTGATAGTATGAAAATGTTACTGAAAAACTTTAAAATAGCCTAGTTTACCAGGCACCAGCATTGTGCCCTTTTGACTACCAGTCAAAAGACGGCCCACAACACTGAGTCACAGCTAGCAGTAAGAGTGTGACAAATTGTGAAAACAACAGGTGCTACCAACTTAAAGTAATAAGGTAGTCTGCATTGTCTAGTAGCCAACAAGTTGAATTCTGTTTTTCATTTTAATTCATTTTTATTTTCAACATTGAGTCTTAAAATTTAAATAGAAAACGCTGTTGAATGTTTGAACTTGGTGATAGTGGAACAGTGTTGTGTGTTATTTTAAGGGATAAATTAAACAAAGTGTCCTTTAAATAGACATAGACTGAGCAGTTTGAAGACTGGGTCGTGAATATTACCTGGACATACAACAGCTACAAGAAAACTACCCAACATCTGTGCTGTGTTGCAGACTGATGGAGCCTTCTCCAGAGATGTTGGAGGGATGGACGGAGGGTGAGGTTGGATTGAAGTCACAGTCTGTGTGTAGGTCATCAGGCCTCCTTAGAGGTTTCAGGAGAGTGCAAGGTTGTTGGCTGCTGGGTTTCTCACAGTTTACATGTGTGCTCCTGGTGTCACACCTCCACTGAGGTGATCTGGTTCATCTGGGCCCTCATGGACTGGATGCTGTTGAGGATCTTCTTCTGGTGGCCAGCCAACGTCACTCCCACTTTGAGGATGTCCCTGAGGAGAAGTCATTGGTCAGTTCCATCTCAGTATACCAACAAAGCTATCACTTTAATCCTTCAAGACCTGCTATTTTAAAAAAAAAAAAGTATTCTATGTTTCCAAGTTTTATATGATGTTAGCTCCATAGCAACAGTAGATGGATGAATTTATTTTTTGCCCTTAGTTTTGTCTCTGAGGCTACTTACAGGTTGCCCCAACCATGTGATTGATGAAGGTTTTTGAGTCTTGAGGGAAAATAAGCAGCCTCTACTCAGGGCTGAGTGTAATGTGAGCGAAAAAGAGAATTTCCCCATTGTGGGATTAGAAGGGATTTTAAAATAAAAAAAAATAAAATAAAATAAAACTGTCAAAAGGCATCAGCATGTTTTTGTTTGTTTGTTTGTTTTCTGTTCCCTCAAGCTGCAAACTGTGTCGCTCACTCATTGTCCTCTCTCTATAGCTTTCTCCTCCTCTTCCTCTTCCTCCTCCTTCTCCTTCTACTCCTCCTGGAGACATCTCTTTCTCCTGGCTCCCGCTGCCTTATATATTGACAGATCTGGATCATCATACCCTGTGCTCCACTGGATCATTGCTCTCCTCTGTTTTACTATCTCCTTATATCTGTATTTCTGTAAAATTTTATGACTCTTCACTCTTTACTGCTAATTATCTTGTATGACCTGCCCTCTTCCAGGTCACCACGGTGGAGAGGAGGTTAATTGGCTTGGGCACCACTTGGCAATACCTTGGCCTGCTCAGTCATCCTCCTGGATCCACACATTTATATTTAATATATTATATTACTATATATTATATAAATTGTATCAGATTTTCTGTCAATGCAACTCGCTGAGGTTTCTTCCATCTTTTTTTTCCCTTGTTAAAAGTTTTTTTTTTCTCAATAAAACAAGTTTTTCCTCAAACGAATCGAGGGTCTAAGGACAGATGATGTCATTCACTGTACAGTTTATAAAGCCCACTGAGGCAATGTGATTGTGATTTTGGTCTATATAAATAAAGCTGATTTGATTTGATTTGCATATTTTGAGGAAAGATATAAAATTTATTGATATTAAATCTATGTTTTGATGGAAGCTAATGCATCTCATCAGTTATCGAAATTTCAAGGCCTTTGACTTTCTAGCACTGATTTTCTTTTTTAACATTGACATAATATATTGCTTTGTTTTATAAGATTATTATTTTTTAGCTTTTAGCCTTTATTCAGATAGAACAGCTTTGACTTGAACAGGAAATGGGGAAGAGAGAGGGGATGACATGCAGTCTGTATATGGTATGCTCGCTCATCCATCTGAATTTTTTGCCTCTGAATTCTATAACCCATTTTCACTTTTATTTTTCAGTGTTCACAAGTTTAAAAAAATTCAAATAATATATACAATCGAATTGCTCAAATTTGATAGGCAAAATTCAGATCCCAAAATTTGAAATTTAGATAAAACATCATTGACATCAAAGATGATCAATCGATTCCTCTCTATCTGTACACATGTACAGCTTGGCCAAAGTCTCTTCCCTTTGGATCATGGTTGGCCCTGCTGCTGTGTTTCTGCTTGAATCCTACTATTGTAACCACCCTTATTATTATTGTTATTGTTGTTGTTGTTATTATTATACTTTTAGACAAAATACTTAAATTCATATTCATATTCATTTGATTATTATAGCTGTACGTCGTCTCCAGAGCCTCATTTGAAGACAATTTGAAGAGACTCCCCAAAAACATAGTATTTTGCCCTGATGGGCGTGGTTTTGCAGGACGTAGTTGTGCATGCTTCAGCTAGCTCCTTCTCAGCCTGTGCTCTGAGTGCATTTTGTTTTCCAATAATTTGTGTATTGTATTGGGGTGGCTGTAGCTCAGTGGGTAGAGCAGGTAACTCGAGATCAGAAGGTCGCTGGTTCGAATCCCGGCTCCCCTGGGCATAACCGAGCCACATGTTAAAGTATCCTTGAGCAAGATACTGAACCCCAAAATTGCTCCTGATGTGCAGATGGCACCCTAAGTGGCAGCCTCTGCCTTCAGAAAGGGCCCTGTGATGAGCTGGCGACTCGTCCAGGGGTGTACCCTGGCCTTCGCCCATAGAGTAACTGGGCTCCAGTAACCCTCGCAACCCCCTGAAAGGGGGATAAGCCCCCCGCTATGATCATGGAAAAAGCAGCAGATAATGAGATGAGATTTTTAACCTCATCTGTGCATTGAAGGTTTCTGCTGGAAAAACTTTAGGTCTTTAGGTGATATAGTATGAAAGTACTCAATAATGCAGCCAGCTCATCACTGGCTGAGTGGACAAAGTAAATTACTTTTGTGTGGGTGACCACCATTCATGTCCTATGTGGAGGTAGAGTTTTATGTGGAGGTAGAGTTTTGTTTTATGGCTTTATACCATTAGATCTCTTGAATTTATTGTTTCAGGTATTTAAACTAATATTTCCAATTTTCAACCACAGTTTGGTTAGGTTTAGGCAATAAAACTACTTGGTTAGGGTTAGAAAAAAAACTACTTGGTTAGATGTAGGAAATAACTACTAGGTTAATAAAAATACTTGCTTAGGTTTCAGAAAAGATCATGGTCTGAATTGAATGTGATAAGTCAGTGTTCTGTTTTGGTTTTACACAGGACAGGAGCAGCAAAGTTCATCAAAAATGACAATCATCTGTTTGACATTAGTACTGATGAGACACCCAATGTGAGCCAACGAGTGTGATGTGGGATGCAGGACGTAAGGCGCTGCCCCCAGGCCAAATACCAATGTTTTAGGGAGTGTCGTTATAGGAAGGCTGTGTTGCTGCTGTGCGTGAATATACTTCATAGACATGTCCTGAAGATAATGATTTAGTTACTTGAGAAAAAAGTGGAGGAGTGCTTCATATACATGGACAATAGAGGTGGTTCAGCACTGGACAGTATAGAAACCTGAGAGAACTGATGCAGTTTTTTTATATTGTAGCACGTAAACCAATTTAGTAGTGACCAAAATAGCATAAACCTAGGTTTAGCACAGTTATTTTTTGATCTGCTGAGATTTTTATTAGACAGTGAAAAAAATGAATATTTTACAAGTTCTTATCCTGTATTACTTGTTACTTTATGTTGATGCAGGTATAGAAGTGGGGTTATTTTTTTAAAAATAAAGTCTCTTTTCTCTTTCCAGCCTTAAAATAAAACTGCTCTTGGCTGTTAGCTTGTGGGTCCTAGTAGCTCATTTCTCCCTCATCCTCCAACTGATTTACCAATGCTGATGACGAAGGTGTGGGTGGAGGTCAGCAGTCTGCAACGGCTACATATCACTCCATATACACTATATCAGGGCCACATATTGAGCGATCATTGTACGTCATTGACATATGCAATTAAATTTAGAAAGATGTGACATTACTGAAGATAAATATTCCTTTAATGCAGTTTCACTGGGACCTTTCTGTTAGGGTCATTCTTTTTTGTTAAAGGTCTTATTTATTAGAAAAGTTGATTTTTGAGTCTCATCCCAGCTCATCAAATACTGACGCTTTGGGATTGTAGGTCAGGTTTGGCCACCATCCCAATGTTTCATTATTTGATGAGGAATGATTATTAGGAATGAGACTCAAAAAACAACTTTTCTTACATATAGGAATGTCATTCTATAATTTGAAGATAAATAGTTATTAGGTATTTTTTTTCAATTACACATCAGAAACCCTGGTTTAAACCACAATTAATTAGCGATGACAACCATGATGATCAGTATCATCACCATATCTCTTTTTGTATAATGTTTCTTCTTAATAGTGTGGCTATATCAAAAGCATTTGACATACTCCATGGTCATTTGAGACACCACATCAAAGCTGGTAAAGCCTTCGTTGGCAAAGTTTTCCTTGTACTGGCCCATCTTAATGGCATCCAGCCACTCATCCACTGTGCTGAAAGAGGAGAAGTCTGGAGCGCTGCGATCAAGCAGAGGTAAGTGAACACTGTTGGAAGGAAAGAAGACAAAAGGAGAGCATAACAGCCTGTGAGAAAGTTGATTTGTGAGGGGTCTAGGTCATTCACATTTTGAGGTGATGGAAGTAATTTCTGCCATACCTTGATGACAGTGGTGTTGTGGCCTTGAGGCTGTTAGGGTTGCGGATCATCTTGTCCAGGGTGCTGACAATCTGGCTGAATTTGGGCCGGTTGTTGCGGTCTTTCTGCCAGCAGTCGAGCATCAGCTGATGCAGTGCACTAGGACAATCCATGGGGGGCGGCAGCCTGTAGTCCTGCTCTATGGCATTGATAACCTACAAGAATTGACAAATTGATTTTAGTCACTGAACATGACTAGAACCTGATTCAGTACAGAACTACACTCAACAGATAAGACACGCAATAAAACCACAGATGGAATGAAACCAATGTTTGATTGTGGGCATTTGAGATAAATCACATTTTAGCTTGTGCCATATATCCTTTGATATCAGGCAAAATGGACATTTTGGGAAATGTCTGGGGACAGAACAGGGCTAGCAAAAGTTTTGCATGCATACAGTCTCTATGTTCAACATATTCCTTTAGAGTTACAACCCTGGTGTCCACAATATAAGGGCAGGACCAATAACACATCTTCACTTGATGATAATTGGATACCATTTGCAAAGACTACAGAGTTGTAGCTGTTGGACAGTAAACCTTTTGATTTTTGACAGCGCTATTCGATAGAATATCACCCTTTATTTAGTCATAGCTGGAATATCTATTATTTCATGAATAATATAACATGAACAAGAATATTTTATTTTATTTCATTTATGGTTAATTTCAGTTTTCATTAAATTCTGATTCAATTAGTTTATTTTAATTAAATTTTTAATAAAGTATTATATCATTTAATTAAATTCAAATTTAAACTGGATTTAATGTTTAATTGAATTGAATTTATTTTACATTATTTTCTTTAGCAGAATTTTGAATTGAATTAAATTCAACATATAACTTGATCCAATTGATTTAAAACATTTTTTATTTAATTTATTTAATTTTGCAATTTTAATTTAATTTTTAATCAAATAGTGAATAACTGTGAAAGTGAAATAAGTGAAATTAAAACTGCAAGCAGTGATGAACGGGCCCTCGACCCACGTACGTCGGGCCATGGCGCCATTGGAGGGTGCGCACATCCCACCTAAACAGGATACATGTCACCCAAAAGACAACAGTGAAATTTGCAGTGACTTCCTGTGTCCAGTGGGTGGTGCTATGGATATGAGACAGTATTGATGCATAGTCGTATTCAGGGTGAAACCCTGAACATGTGTGACGAATTTGATGTAGATGGGAAACTGTATGTTGGAAAAAAGAAAATGGCCGCACGCAATCCAAGATGGCCGACTTCATGTTGGGGTGAGAAATCCCACAAAAAGAATTTGTGTGTAAATCGATGAGACCTATGAGTCCTGCAAATTTCATGAAGATCGGAGAAAGTTGTTTACATGACCCGGCGTTAGGGGGCGCTATAGATATGGCACAGTATTGATGCATAGACGTATTCAGGCCGAACCCCTCTACATGTGTGAGAAATTTGGTGTAGATAGGAAATTGTATGTTGAAGTTATAATGACTTCCTGCTTATGGCGAGGGATCAAAATTGACCACACTGCCATACCCACGAGGTGTAACGGAGGAGAAAGCTTTTGATAACTTTTCATCTTCGAGGTCTGAGGATGATCCTAAGTGAATGTGAAGTATGTGGTGTTAAATCTGTAGGAGGAGTAAGTTAGTGTACTACCAAATGGGAAAACCCATTAGTGGGAGCTACTGAGCTGTTGTGCTGCACCTGAGGACAGTTGTGGCATCGAATTAAAGTACTCCTGAGTTTGAACCTGCGTGTCAAATTTGGTGAGTCTGCGAACATCCTAAAGTCCTCTAAACAGTGTCGGAAAAATGAAAATCGCTGCACGCCATTCAAGATGGCCGACTTCCTGTTGCGGCCAAAATTCCAACAAAACGAATTCCTGCATGAATCGATGAGAACTATGAGTCCCGTGAATTTCATGACGATCAAATATAATTTTCACACAAATTTTCCGACGTTAGGTGGCGCTATGGAGTCCCCTGGCCACCCCCACCCCCAATCATATTGAATTCTAATAGCGGCACACAAATGTGACATATGTTCTGAGTTTGATGAGTTTTGGGATATGTTCAGGCCACCAAATATGCGATCGTTTGGAAGGAAAAAAATAATCCTTACAGATACAACAGGTCCTGGCGCTGACAAGCGCTCGGGCCCTAATAAGAATTCCGCCTTGAATTACAATAGGGCCTTGCACTGGTCAGTGCTCGGGCCCTAATAAAATGAAATGAAAGAAAGTGTCATGGGGAAAATAAACATTTATTTTAAGAAATCATTGTAAATGTCTTAATATCTAAAATAAAAATGATATAAAATAAGAGTGACAAAATAGTATTTTTTAAAACATGACTATAACATTTTATAATAATTATGATTATATAGTTTAAATACTTTTCCTTTAAAACATTAAGTAATTATTTCACTGTATTTAATGGTTGGTCCATTCATATATTTTATATATAAAAAGTTAAGTGATGAATGAAAATTTTGTAAACATAAATACATATACATACAGACAGGTGCTTAAAAGCTTATTCTAAATTTGAATTTTGAATCAGAGCAAATCATTCAAACATGGGGTCACGACCTTTCGATGACAGCTCTGTGATATGTAAGATATAAGATATACAAGAAATCAATTCCAGCTTTTCTACAGGGCTCTACTCACATCTTGATTGCTCATGTCCCAGTAGGGCCTCTCTCCATACGACATCACCTCCCACATGACTATGCCATAGCTCCAGCAATCACTGGAGGAGGTGAACTTCCTGTATTGAATGGCCTCGGGAGCTGTCCATCGGATGGGAATCTTCCCTCCCTGGAAACACAAGTGTGGAAGTCAACAGTGGACAGGAAGATGTTACATTTCTGATGCGTTTAGAAAATGTATTAACCTGTTGGCCAGCCATTTTTTTTCCTTTGTTCCATTTCCTGTTTTGCCTTGAGTTATTTAATTAATATGTAATTTATAATTTGATTTAATTTATCTAAATGTTCTAATCCAATCCAATCCAATTCCTTGTCATGCTCCTATTTATGAATTCAATATTATAGTTCACATTCACTGACACTGCAAATTCATTCAGAGACAGGATCTCATTCATAAAAAAGGTCAATCCCATCCCTTAGTCCCTTTGCTGATGAGTACTCTCAGCAGTTATTAGACGGATGTGTTTGCACTTTTTTGGAGGAGTTCTAGTGGTAGCATAAGAGACATTGGGAATAGCCCCTGTAGTCTCTGATGAAGACTCACCAAAGCGCTGGTGTAGGTGGGGTCTGAAGTATCGTCCTCAAGGAAGCGTGACAAGCCAAAATCCGACACTTTGCACACCAAGTTGCTATTGACCAGGATGTTCCTAGCTGCCAAGTCCCGATGGACGTAGTTCATGTCACACAGGTACTTCATTCCTGCTGCTATGCCTCGAAGCATTCCCACCAGCTGGATCACCGTGAACTGCCCATCATTTTGCTTCAGGAGAAAAACCCCAGAAAATTAATGTTTGTTGGTTTTTTGTGATGAATGAATGATGACTGAACCTTGTTTGTGCTGTAATACAAACATCCTATAGGAATCAAATTCCTACAAAAGGCAATTTTGTCATTAATAAGTGTGTCTCCTTTACCCTGAGGAAGGAGTCCAGGGATCCGTTCTCCATGAATTCAGTGATGATCATCACAGGACTGCTTTTGGTCACAACCCCCTCCAGGTGGATGATGTTGGGATGGTCAAACTGGCCCATGATGGATGCCTCACTCAAGAAGTCCCGCCTTTGACGTTCAGTGTAGCCCACCTTCAGTGTCTTAATGGCTACCAGGATCTCTCTCTTCCCAGGCTGCCGGAGGTTTCCACTACACACCTCCCCAAACTCTCCTGTCAGTGTAAGGTCAATGTCATTGTAAAAAAGCACAGTTTAACTATCACATGTCACAACATAAACATTGTAGTCACTGCTTTTGTCTTTAGGCCCAAATTAAAATTAAAGTAGACAGGTAGTATCACTATGAAAGTTTTCTATGTCATAGCCTGAACAGGAATGATACATAAAGTTTTTATCTTGTTAGACAGTAATATGACATTTGCATGGAAATGGCAAGCATGGCCTGATGTAGTCAGCATTGAGTATCCTCAGAGCTCTAATTAAGAGTCCAAATAATTCCAGGATCAACCCCCCTTTTGAAATCCCAGCTTCTTTCTCTGATACCTGACATCATGTCCTATTTCATGCACTGTTGTGTCTCACCTGCACCAATAACTTGTTCAATCTTAACAAAAGAAATGTCAATCTCCTTGGCAAACTCTCTGACTGCTTCATTTGGGTCTTCATATGTGAAGGGGTCGATGTAGATCTTCATTCCTGGTGACACTTCAACAAAGAGATGGAAGAGACAGCAACGGCTATATACACAAAAACCCAAACATGAAAACACAGTATGAAAAAGTCCTGCATTGTTTACATACTGTGCCAAACCAAACCAAGCCAGTCTGATGACATACTTGTAACTGTGCAGTAAAGTGTTACTTACTGTGACCGCTGGTATAATGTTGGAGTTTGTCTGTATAATCTGATTCGGGTCTGTCTGAACTTCTCCTGCTGGGAACAAACACACAGAGGCTTACATGTCAGCATATCCATCTTCATCAACTGCGTCACTCTGTCCACCGATATGGATGACACTGAAAAAGCTAGTAAGTGGACCTTGAATGGGGACTATTATGTCAAAACTGAGAGCTCTATAGTGAGGTTTGAAACCAGTTAAGAAGAACTTTTATCTGTCTTTTCCTTGCCTTGCTTGGTGTTTTGGGTTGTGCACTGTTGTGATCTTCACTGTTAACAAGTTGAAGGAGCAGGGGTATGCTTTTATTAGCAAAACACCAGAGTTACCGACAACTGCTGTTCTTTAGATCGCTAGCTATCTTTGGCTGTAGCTAGCTACCATTAGATAATTAGCTAGAGTTTGCCTGGACTGACACATCGGATCACAAGGCCAGTCACCATAGGCACCAGGGCTCAGCTCAACTGGGTTTAGCAGCCTGAGAGTGAACACGGCTGAACACAAGACTTGGACTGAACACAGCCTCTGAGACCTATGGATATCAGTTTAAAGAAGAAAGATACAGTATGGAGGTAATTTACAGTGGCTCTGACCAGGACTATGACTCTGGGGATGAGAAGACATGGCAGGTGAGGACAGAAGAGGCGTGAAGCGGTGCAGAGGAGTGAGAGGGTCAGACATCAGCAGCAGGTGAAAACAGCGTTAGAGCAGAATATTTTCACAACTTACTCTGTGAATTGAGGGTTTATTTCAACCAAACCAGGGATGATTGTGGAAAGACAAACAAAGCCTGTGTTAGTGAGTTTTATTTTGTCCAGTTCGAACAATGTGTGGTTTACAATGAGGTAATTAAGCTCATCCTAAGTCTTAACGTTAATTAAGTTTTAATTAATGTTCGGTTGTACTTCTGTAATATAAAATGTAGTTTGGTAAGGAAAATAGATGCAAGATTATTTCCTTTCTGGACATTTTTTAAGTTAATTTTATTAATTTATTTCACTAAAAGCTAAGAGAGCTTGTGAAATATAATGACTCCAAGCTGAAACTTGGAGGTTCAAAGTGTTATTATGAAATAGGCTGAGGCAAGCAGATTAGCATGCTAACTTCAATAGATATCCCTGTAGCACAGTACATATACGTCTTTGACATAATGTCAACGCTGTTGTTTCTTCACATTCTGTTAATAATGTTAGTTCATTTTTTGAATGTTTAAAACTAAAAATCTAGCAATATCATACACACTGCTTCTTCCAGCATTCTATATTCTATACTATTTCTGAGGCTTTGTACTGTAAGAAAACAGATCAATCGATGCTCCCTTTCAAGGTGTGGCTTTGGTGCACGTTACGTGTTTAGTTGGGGGAGTGAGGACCCAGTGGAAACATTAGTGAAAGCAGTTGCCACCTAAAGCCTACAATGTTTGATAATGGAAGACAAAAGCAACACAAGATAAATGTTGCCAGGTGTTTTGTCACCATGCAAGCCACAGTATTTCAACATTACCTGCCCCTGGTGGCTCATTCAGCTCTCCACTCATCAGTAATTCAATTTTATCAGTAACTCATTGACAGGGGTTGTTTGCAGCGATGAACCAGTTGTCACTGTCTCCTTTGCTCCTTTTTAGGTTCTTTTAGCTAATTGTTGTGTTTTTTTGGTGCAATCATTACTGTAAGTGGTTTAGTTTACTGTAGATAAATCAACAGCTAGCAAAGGAAATAAGCCATCATTAAAGGATAACAGTACATGGTGGTTTGACGCTTTAAGGGAAACAACATTCTAATTAAATCATTTCATGGCCTGTTACTGGCTCACCTACGGCAGACAGCTATGAAGACAGAGATGGCAATGATGAAGATTACTCCTGCAGCAGCTGAACCAATGATGAGGGGGAGCTTCTCCTCGATACTGGAGTTATATTCCTCTACAAGTCAAGAGACAAACCAAGAGATGTTACTAATTTTTTTAAATACTGATTTGATCCATGGCTGGATTTCCTTTTAGGAATTCCCCCAAAGAAAACAAGTGAGCAAATTTGTTGGCTGGTAAATTTGATTATCACGCCTACCTTCAGTCATGGTTTGGAAGTACATTTTGCCACTAAAACGTCCAAATCCAGCAACAGTCCGAGCCCGAACTTGAAAGACGTAGATAGTTCCAGGCTTCAAGCCACGTATGACTGCCGTGTTGGTCCTACTCCTTGTTAGAGATGAGTTCCATTCTGCCTGGTTCTGAAACACATGCATGAGAAATCCCAATTAATAATCAAAACAATAATCAGACAAATGCTGTTTGAGGCGGTTCCTGAAACTATAAATAAGTCACTAGAGTAGTACGATTGTCACTGTCAAATCAGAAGTCATGATGTCTATGTGAACCATTGTGGGAAAGGTTTAGGAAGTCATTCTTTTTGATTACGCCTCATTTCTACATGTTTTGTTACCGTACTTACGGACGTACTCCGTAATTACGGAGCAGAAACATCACTGCAACTGTGGGAGACAAGTTCATTTTCTCTGTTTTTATACGCACATAGCGCATTGAGACAATGATAAGACCAACAATGCATGGTCTTCCTGCCAGGTGTCTAATATTTAACTATAAAAGATGAAATCTCTTTCTCTCTGTATGTCTGATGCATTCTCAAGAACCATTAATCTGGATACACTACAATACACACACACAGTTTGAAAAAACACCGAACGGCGCACTGTGTGGCAGCGGTGGCATGGCTTCACACTGAAAGGCATTTAAAATCCTAACAGATTCTGAAATTGGGTTGTGTCACGCACATAAGGAGAAACTCCACAGGTTTTCTTCTCTCTAATCTTAAATCTGCACACACTACAAGATTTTAAAAATAATGAAACATCACACACAGATAAGGTTATGTTAGTAGAGGGAACCTCCTGCAGAGATACAGAGAGCTATGTGGAAGGGACTTATTATCAACAGCACTGACATACCTTATCATAGTACTGCAGTTCATAGTCCAGGATAACTCCATTGGGCTGATCAGGCTGGGACCAGGACAGGGTGATGCTGTTGGGGGTTCTGCTGACCTGGTGGATGATGGACACTGCTGATGGTGCTGAAAACAAAAAAAGAGGAAGTGAAGTTGGAGGCTGTAGAAAATACTGACACTCTATTGAAACTAGTACTGACACTATGACTGAAACTCAAACTAGTAGACCTCCCCCCGATCACTCAACAAGTTATGCATATAAAATACATATGCCATGTAAAATATTGTGTTAGCCTCACCAGCCTGGTTGGTGGTGATGTTGACAGAAGCGTACTGCGGTGAATAAGGACTCTGGTCCGACACTCCATTGACGGCTTGTATTTCAAATGTGTACTGTGTGTGAGCCAGGAGGTCACTGATGTGGACGCTGGTGTCAGTCAGTCCCAGCTGACGTGGGACAAACTGCACATTGTCTCCACAGCGGGTGCAGCCACCTCGCCCACTGCCACAGCTCTTACATATGATATTGTAGACGACATCTTCCCGGCCACCGCCCTCCTGTGGTGGGCTCCACTCCAGCCTAAGAGACGTCTCATTCACTATGGAGATGACGTTTTGTGGAGCTGATGGAACAGCTGGAGAGAACAAAATTGTATGAGTTGTGTACTAAAAAGTGATTTTGTAAATGTAGAGCAACCTGTGTTGTTTAACTAATCCCCTAGCTATAGTACAACACATGCACAATGTCAGTTACTCGGCATGTCACTGCTGTGATGTTTTGGAGCAGAGCTCACATGCCAAACATTTGTGAATATTGTTTCCCCCTTTTTAAGTTACTGCAGGTGGTGCTCTTTTATAATTTGTCAGATTAGTTCAGCAGACCAGAGAGGATAACCATGTCAATATTTATCATGGTTTGTATATTAGTCAAATCCAGATCCCAAAATAATCATGGGGGAAGATGTATTTTTGTAGGCTAACCTGGAAGTTAACATCCCCCTGGCCCCTGATTCCCTTGACAAAAAGCCTATGGGATTTTTATGACAGAAAAGAAGCTCTAAGTGTATAATACTTGCACATTTTGTCCAGCAAGATAATCTTTACAGGTTATGAATTTTGAAGATTGACAGGCAGATTGGTGCAGCATCAGCATTACTTGCCTGGATCATGGAAAATGAACAGAAAATAGTTGGATGGACAGATTTTTACTTGTGTCCTGTGTGTCCCTGATTTTGTCAATCTCAACCATTACAGAAATATTAACTATCTCACTTTTCATCTGTGGCACATTATTCATCATGGAAATGATCTGCATGACATCATGTGTTGAACAGCACCATACAGTTTAATTTCTGTGGTACAGAGTAAGCTACTGAAACTAAATTGACATAAATGTAGACAGCTTCATGTTCACATAACATTTGTGCACTTCACAGGTGAATAAGTGTTCATATTAAATGATTTGAGCTGCTGTTTGCAGCAAGTACACTGAGATTTATCAGTGTGTGGTCATGAAGAGTTGATGCACACATACTTGTACAGGGCATCTGTTGAGGATCGGAGTCAGTGCGGTAGTAACCATTGCGACAGACACAGTTAGTTGCTCCCTCACTGGTGGTTCTGCTATTAATTGGGCACTGCAGGCATTTGTTGTCCCCCTGTGCAGCCTTGAAGTAGCCCGATACACAAGCTGTAAGGGAGATATACATAGGTCGAGGAGGTACAAACTGAATAAAATACATGGTATATTGTACAAGACAAAAGGGTCTTAACAGATAGAGTGACTGAGTCAACTTGATATCATATTGTCTATTGTCTGCTTCTTTATCAGAACCATATTAGTATTAGTCAGATCCTAAAGTGCTGTGTCTCAACTCTTTCATCTCCCATTTTCCCCACCCGGGATGTCTGCATTTCATAAAGGTCAGCTCATTGAAGTGACATGTACTTGGACTCCTTCAGATGCTGTCAGTTCTGCAGTCCACAACATTTTAAAACATGTTAGAACATGTGGAGCAGAGGAGACTGTCTGGGATTACACAAGGCAAGAAAGAAAAAATCTGTGTTTATTATATTCATATAAAGATGTAAAGATATATGTATAAAAAAAATAATTTCAAGCTTATCATAGCTCAAGTGAAGGTGAGACACACTAGCTTTCCATTCAGGAAACATTGTGCTTTTATTATTATTATTATCATTATTATTATTATTATTATTATTATTATTATTATTATTATTGTTCATGCCTTTATTCATTTGAGATCAGTTCATCTTTAATGTGTCAGCATCTTCCTCTGCTCATAAGGGAGCTGTGTCATGCCTGACCAACTTCAAAACTGCCGCTCCATTTTTAACAATAAAGAAGAAAAACAACAATGCATTTAGATGTGTATATTCTATACATTTCCAGTTTTATATTCTTATTCCTAGCCTTCACCAGAGTCATGATTCAGGGTTTTTACAGGTTCTGGAAATCCTTGAAAATGCTTGAAATTTAATGTGGTGTTTTCAAGATTCGAAAAGTGCTTGGATTTTGGATAAAGTGCTTTAAACTGCTTGAAATCGTAGTTGCATTACTTTCAAAATAAATCGCTATCTGACTGAAGAGTTTAGTGGTGGCTTATTTTTAAAATAAGTCAGAGAGTCTAATTAGTTGCCTTTCATATAAAATTAAGACGACTCTGCTCGAACCAAGCTTGTCACTGAGTCTGCGTGTGTGACTATAGTGTAATCTGCCAGTCTGTTTTGATATGTGACCTTGCACCTCTGATGGCACAGTTGGGTGGGAGATGACAACATACAGAAGGTAGCCATTTTAACAAGCATTGGCTTGAAAACAACAAATGCAAATCATGCCTAAGACGAGGACCAAACCTAACCATAACATAACAGTAACATTAGTTCCTTCTCACAACTGAAAATGTGAGCAAACGTGAAGACCAATTGTTACGACCCCCTTCAGGAGGTACACCAAAAGAGATCTAACACAAATAAGCAAGTCAAGCTACAGTTTAAAAGAAGATGAATTTATTAAATGAACAGTAACCAACAGAGGGGGGAAAAAAACAAAAAAACAAACTGATGGGCCAGCCAAAATAAACAAAAAGAAGGGCAGCCTCCCAGACTAACCCACCAGGGCCGTCAGAGCTGGGGGCTAACCCTCTACCCTAACACAAAGAAGCAACTAAACCTAACTGAAACAAAGCCATGAAAACAGGACTACCGCACCCACCCATCATATAAACATAAAACATAAACAGCCAGCCTCCAGGCTAACTGACTGCATCACTGGATAGAAGGTGGAATGGAGAGAGAGCCAGAGCCTAGTGCCCTACCCCCTCTTATTCGTTCATAATCAGCCAGACCGTTTTCACCTGGAAAGGCAGGAAGCCAAGCATCAGCCACAGTTGCACTTCCTGGCCAGCAGATGGGGAGCATGTAACACCAATGCAGGCTAACTGATTTGGCTATATAGTAATGCCTAATTAGTGCCTTGTCAGGCATTATCCCACCTAAGAAATACACTGCCTAATCATTCATTTAGATTTTCATGCAATTTGCAAACAAAATCTAACTAGGTAAAGGTTTTTCAGAAGTTATACTCAATTTCCCTGGTAACATGAATAATTCCTTGCTACTGCATCAGAACTAAGAATCTTCTATCTACCATCATCAAGGCCTTGCAGATTTTCTGACCAAATGCAATTGCATAGAAGTAAAAAAAATGTTATTTCCTGTTGCCACTAGGTGGCGATATGACTGTAAGCAAAATATGGCATGTTAATGTGTTCAGGCTGGGACTCTTATCAAACATGTAATGTTTGGTGCTGATTCAACCATGTACAGTGGAATTTCCTGTTCCATTGTGCCACATCCCTGTAAAGGATAAACGGTTACAGACAATGGATGAATGGATGGATGGTGCCACATCGGCCTTCACCGTGCTGCCACATCCACGCCCTTCAACAAAAACTCAGTCTTCACAATACAGTCATTTCCTGCTGTGAAGTGTCAAACACGGTATGCTTCCTTGGCCCTGGCACGGTTGGAAGAGGTGTTACAGTTGCTCATGCACGAGCACAGGCACAGGTGCGCAACGTGGAGATGAAGTATAATCATGCGTATTACACCGCCTTGCACAGTCATGAAATCCAGGAATGTGAGAGGACCGTCTATGACCAAAACCACACAAAATAAGCCACAAAAAGTCAGTAAAATCATGCTCTCTGTGTTGTTGTTGCTGCGACCACTACAATGTGATCACATATGTACAGGAGATAACTGTGCTCAGGCCGTTGTCGGAGCAAAGTGAGTGCAGGCCAGCGGGGGACTGGGGAGGAGGGACAATCATGCTTCGGCATGGTACAGAGCCACTGGGTCAAGGGTGAGTGTGCCCTTAAATCCAGCTTTCCATAGAGGTTGCTGTTAACACTTTACTCCATCAGGCACAAGACACTCAACTCACATATATCTGTTGTACATGTAGGGATGTAACGGTTACCTGTGTCACGGTAAACCATGGTAAAATTCCCGACGGTGAAGGTTACCGTTTAAGTTTTAATTACCATGGTAACCTCTGCGGTCAATAACCACGGTGTGGAAAACTCACGAGATACTTTATCCGAGTCTCCCTACGCAGGCGCAGCGTTCAACGTGCGCTTGTTATGTAGTGAAGAAGACATGGCGGAGGGAGGACGTGATAGTAGCGGCCCTCAAGGCATTTGAGGGCCGCTACTATCACTCAGGGGACAGCTGGTCGAGGATGGCAGCCGTATCTGCAGAAGCTGCAAGAAGAAAGTTGTTGCGAGAGGCGGCAACACGTCCAATTTACTTACTTATTTGCGCGACCATCACCCTCAACTGTTCAGCGAATGCAAGGTAAATTAACCTTAAGCTCGGGTGCATGATGTGTGTAGGTCGAGTTTTCTCTGTCTAATTTGCTGTTGTCACTAATGTAAACTGACCAGATAGTAGTATAACTGAACGAAGTTGATCCGTGATTTGGGACGTTATCTGAACCGCTTATTAATTGTAGATTTCCATACTTAGGAAGGATTAGGATGGTTCCATACTTAGGAAGCACGGCATTTCATTTCATTGTTATGCGGATGACAGTCAGATTTATGTGCCTCTTAAAAAGAAAGATGATTTCGATGCCAGGGTCTTACTAAAGTGTCTCGACGACATAAAGGCCTGGATGGCAAATAACTTTTTAAAATTCAACGATAAAAAGACTGAAGTGATGGTTTTTGGTGGCACCACTGGGACCCCCCCCCCTGTAGACCTGGGTTCCTTGGCCCAGTACATTAAGCCTAGCATCAAAAACCTAGGGGTTAAAGTGGACCCTGAGCTTAAACTCAACAGTCAGATTAAGGCTGTTGTAAAAACTAGCTTTTTCCATTTGAGGCAGCTGGCCAAAATAAAGCCAATTCTGACAAGGCAGCATTTTGAGACAGTAATCCATGCCTTTGTTACCACTCGGCTGGATTACTGCAATGCACTGTATGTGGGGGTTGGTGGGTCCTCCTTTGCCCGTCTCCAGTTGGTACAAAATGCAGCTGCACGTCTTTTAACTGGCACACGTAAACACGAGCACATTTCCCCCATTTTAGCCTCACTCCACTGGCTGCCCATTCAATTTAGGATCCATTTTAAAATTCTTTTATTTGCTTTTAAATCTTTAAATGGTCTTGCCCTCTGAGCTTCTACACCCTTATACCCCCGCCCGCTCTCTCAGGTCAGCTGATCAGCTGCTCCTGAGGGTGCCTAACACCAAGCGGAAGCTCAGAGGGGACCGTGCCTTTGCTGTGTCGGCTCCCAAACTATGGAACGATCTGCCTCACTACGTTAAACAGGCCTCTTCCCTGTCTGTTTTTAAATCTCTTCTTAAAACCCATCTCTTCTCCTTGGCCTTTGACACCCAGTAAGACGTCGATTTTATCTCCTTGTTTTTATTGCTTTGTATTGCGTGGCTTTTATTATTTTTTACTCATGTTTTTGTTGTCTTTTAATTTATTTTTGTATTTATATTGTATTTTTCTGTACAGCACTTTGGTCAACTTTGGTTGTGTTAAAGTGCTTAACAAATAAAGTTGGATTGGATTGGATAGATTTCACTTGTTAAAGTCGACCTAATAATTCCCCAAATATTGATGCAGAGCTGCAGTGAGGAGGATTTGAGACAAACACGTACTGGGTGGACTGAGTTAGTGAATGCAAACTGACTGAGATGACTGACTTTCATCTCAGCTCCGTTCATCGGAGCAGCGTCTACCTGTGGCTCAGCAGCCATTTGACCAATCAGATTGACCGAGTCCATTGACAACAGACGAGCAAGCAGACAGAGACAGACAGCCAATATATATAAGTAATATCAGAAATATATAATACTTGTGGATTATTTGTAGAATAGACTATATATAAAGAATAATATAAAATGGTGAATATAACAAGTGTCTAGATAGAGATCAGAGCCAAAATAGAGTGTTCATAATTAATTTAACAATAATCCTTTTTGTTTTGATCTAAAAGATTATCCAACCTGTTTCTCACAAAAGTGACATGATCTAGATTGTGAGTTTTGTGATCTGTTGGTTGCACCCTTAGCATTAAGTAACAATGACAGTAATAATTAATAATGACATTTTCTATTAATTTTTTTCACAGAGAGGGTCTGCTGGCCAATTGAGTGCTACTGCCAGTACATCTCATTCTGCCTCTGTAACACAGACATTACAGGACGCGTTTCAAAAACAGGCTGCTTATACCTTAACCCTTTTAATATATAATAAATCTATTTAAATATAAATCTTGGTGAAAATATTTCAATTTATCAGTGTATCAGTGTTTTTTCACCATTTTAAAGACATTTTAAAAATACCGTGGTATACCGATAACCGTGATAATTTTGGTCACTATTACCGTGGTGTGAAATTTTCATACCGTTACATCCCTATTATTGAACAGGTACAGCATTTAATTGTGGTTAATCCTTTATACAACATATCCCATGCAAATTTGTGATGTTTTCAGTCAGAATGCTTTCCATTGCCTCTCTTTAAAAGTGTCATCGGAATTTTGCCTTCTAAAGTTTCCTAAATAAGGACAGTCTGAGCTTTCTATACAAGGGTGGAGATGTGTGATGTCCATGTTCTCTCCGATGCTGAATCCCAGGAACCTGAAATTGTTTACTTGGTCCACGCATCTGAGGTCAGAGGGAGAGAGTGTTGCAGCCCTGACTGACAGGTGTCAAGAGGCAGCTTATAGGTTTCTATTTTTACATTTCAAGGTATGTCGTCTGTTATATCATTAAAAACAAAACCGTGTTGTATACATTTGTACTAGCTAGCTTAAACTGCTGCTGCTGTTCAGTGTCCCTCCTCCTACCTAGAATGTTTGACGTTCTGAAATTCACTGACCAATATGACAAATAATTACCTATATTGTTTGGCATGTGTAACTATTTAATTGTAGTGCAACCTCTTTTATTTTACTAATGCATAATCACAAATAGGCAATAATTTATTATGTTGAACCACTGGTGCAAGTAGTAGTGTGCAGGCTGCAGCAGTTGTTTGTCCTTCTCTGTTGAGAAGATGGATATCAATCTCATGTTTAGTACAGAACTTGAACCAGGATGTGTTTACCTTAGTTTTGCATAAAGACTGAAAACCTGACTGTTAACCTATTAAAAAAATGCATCTATGAAAAGCTTGCTGATCACAACATATTCTGTTTGTTTAGTCTGGTAGAAACAGAAACAGGAACAGTACCTTTTCTACTAACCTTGTGATATACAAAAACACCTGTAACCACAGTAACTGTATCCATAAATAATGGCAACAACAGTAGCCTCAGAATGCTTTAACGAAAAATAAAAATAAATTTCACAGATAAAGATTAGACTAGATATGGTGCTCACATTATGCAGAGTGCAAAATTGAAAAAGTCAGCAGTCATCATCAAAGTCTATAAAAACAAACATTTCTCAAAAAGGTTGGGCTATACTGGGCTATACTGGTACATTCTGTACCACATGTGTCATTGAACACATCCGACTCAGCTGCAAAACTTACTCCCACAAGGCAATGCAGGGATAATTCAGCCCTTGATGTTTGAGAGTGTTCATCCTTTAACCTTCATCTGCAGACCATCAAGTGAAGTATTGTCCTGGATCCTGTCACATGTAAAGTCCTCGCTCAGCTAAGATACGGGGAAGGATCTGATCAGGATTAATGCTATGACCCGGAAAGAAGACTCTAATACCAGGGAAAGTGTGCACAGCTGGCATGCACAGGATATGGTCTAGAAAGCATGCCTCAGAAAATACCAAGTTATTTTGAATTGAAAGCAGCTAAATCCTGCTAAAAACTCACTCTGAAATGCTCTAATTTGCCTATCTGTGATGGAATAACATAACTACATAGACTACTCAACATTTTAAGTCAACATAAACTTAAAGGTGCATTTGTAAGGAAAGTTGATTTTTCACTGACTCGTCAAAAACTGATGCTTTGGGATTGTAGGATTGGTCGGCCATCATCCCAAGCATGAGGAGTTGGGAGTAAGACTCAAAAATCTATTTTTCTAACAAATCCTTTAAGAAGTATTTTACCACTAATAGATGGCCCCTAAGCCTGAGTCTATGGAGTAGAAAGACAAATATTTTTGAAATAGTTGCTGCATGACCAGAGAAAATAAGGAAAAAGAGCTGTGGTATTAGTGTGGTATAAGAATGTACTGCGCCGCACTGGTCCAGTAAACACTGGGTGACATTCTGCGAGTTGCTTAGTTTCTGCTCTGAGTCTGTTTTGAAACAGGAAACAGTAAAGCAGCCAGCTGGTAGCAAACAATAAGGTATTACAGCAGTAACTAAAATCTGTTTCTGAAAACGTTTTAGGAGTGACATAGATAATGAACAGTATTGTGGTTCAAATTTGATCAGCACTGCCTTGTTTTACATTTTAATGGAAATTTGGTGAGACTCAAAAAGTAGGGGACTCTAGGTGCAGAATTTCAAAAACATTTTATGTAAACTGTTGTACAGACTCTGGAACCGAAATGTCATGAACAGAGATGAACCAGATACTGAGTAAACTCAGTCTTGTAAATTTCAGAGAATATTGCGATGGATAATGATAGTGAGCATAAAGACCTCTGTTTGAGCTCATCGCACATACCCCATCTGCAGAGGCCCGCACCATGGTGCCTTGCTCCATCATAAACAAAGTTATAAAATCTGGCAAGAAAGTCTCCAGGTCAGCAACACTGAATACCTGCCCACTAATTTGTTATAACACAACTTAAATCATTTTTTCTCAGCATAAAGCATCAATTTAAGACTACAATTTAATTCAGTTCACATTCAACTCTACTTAATATTTAAACATAAGCACCTAGTTTACACTTGAGTGTTTTCCATTTAAAAGAACAGTCCAACATTTTGAAACATTATGCTTGTTTTTTGCCACAGTCATTTGCACCATGGTGCATCCACAAAGACAAAAGCCTATTATGTTAAGCGTGATATGAACAAGATGTGAAAAAAAAAATGCAATCCAACAACTCAACAATCCACAGCTGTTGTTATTACATTCCGCATCTTGCTTTAAACTGTAGCATTTAAGGTACTATTGGACAGCCCTTTAGGTGCTACTAATGAAGTAGTAATGACTTATAATAATTTTTGCTGACTTTTTTTGTTTGAAGCAATGATTACCTGATGATTAGCAATTTAGGACCTCGTCTCACAAAAACTGACTCAGACTATGGTGCTCTTGACCAACGCATTAAATGCAGGGGTGAAAATAGGTAATAGTAATGTAAGGTATCACTAAAAGGTTGAAAGAAGGGACATCAGCTGCCTGCCAAAGCCCACCTTCAAAACCAATCACGATCACATCTCCAACAAGAAAACACATCTGAAAGCGCTATGTTTGCTTAAACATCACTAGTTTCCTCATACATTGCTTCTAAATGGTTCTGAAAATGCTTCTAGCCATCAGTGTGCTGTTTTTTAATCCGTGCTGGAGGGAACCCCACTGGGGAAACTCCTCATGACCAGCTCATGGCCTCAGCACCCCTTAAATCAATGAGGTTATGATGGGGTATAGGCTCTGATATTCCTTCAACTTTGTTATTCTGCACAATGTAAAATAACTTAAGGGGGAAACTATCCAAATCCTAAAATTGAAAAACAAATACCTTCCCAACACAGTAATATCTGAATAGTCAAATAGTTTATTCTAGCCCTAGCTGCTACTGTGATTAAAACCGCTCAGTGGGTATAATTACATTTTCAGTTGACTGAATGACACTGACACAAGAAGACATAGATATAGTAGAGCAACAACTGTAGAGCAGCACTGGCGAGCTTCTTACCTCTGCAGACTGTACCATTCTCCAACGCCTCATACCCAGCTTTGCACATGCAGCGTCCGATGGGTACCATCCACTCCCCATCCCCGTTACAGTACAGCTTGATGGGTACATCCACCTCCTCCCCATTAGGAACGCACACCCCTCTGGCTGCAACCAGAGAGGTGCTCTCTGCTCCAGACAGAGTCTCAGGAAAGACAGCGCCATTCTGAATCACACGGGGACATTTCCTGTAGTAGACTCGAACAGCGATGAGTGACATGCAGGCGCCATAATCCTGGAAAGCGAGGTAGAAGCCATTGCGTGAAACAGGTCCAAAACTCCGGACTTCACTGTTGATCTTCATGATGCGGCCACCAAGATCAACCTGAGAGAAACTCTCGTCAGCAGCTATAGTGTCCACTTTCACCCAGGGGTTTTCCATCCAGGGTGGGGACAATTTAGTGGCTGTGTCTGAGTCAGACTCATAGTAGTACAGGTTGAAAGTTTCCTTGCAGGAGCCAGGTACATTGGGTATGGAACTGCAGTCACGCACTGAGAACTTCATCTGAACATGGATGCGCTGAGCTCCACGGCGGCGGATGTAATTTGTGCGTACCCAGTTGTTCTGGCTGCTATCGAAGACATTGCACACCTGGTATGTTCGGATGGTGTTCATGTTTTCATCATAGCCACTAACTTCTTCCCACTAGAAGACAGACAACAAACAAAACGTCTGAGAAAGTGACACACAACAAATGTACAAAAACCACAAATACTTTGTTAATAACAGTTATTCAAAAGGCAACAGGTCCACCAACTGAAACAACAAAATAGGCAGCTTTTCATTCTCTTCAAAAACTACCATTATGTGATAATAAGTGTTAAAAAGCAACTATCCAGCAGCTGAAAATCTTGTTTCTGCTGACCTCCAGTGGTTTACGTTCCACCGTCACCCAGGGTGTGTAAATACACCGTGACATCACTGTTATATCACCCTAGAATTCCACTGGTTGCATGTACGTTGCGGAAGAGTTCAGAGGAGTTCCTGTGGTAATTACAGAATCGCGTGCGATTGCAATTATACATATATTGTATGTGCACACAACAACAAACAGACAAAAGGTTAGTGTTCCCAACTGAAGGATTAGAAGAAGGGTGGCTTCGCTTGGATTTGTCTCTTTTTGAGATTTTTGTTTTGATTTTTTTATTCTTAAAATTAACTGGAACTTTATTTTGTTTCGGTGTCTCACTTCCTGTCTGCTCTGTGCTGAATTCGGCTGATTTGATGCACCATGCTCTGGCATTGGGCAAAAATAGGAGCCTTGCGTATCTGTTGCGGAAGGGTCTGGACTGCTGGAGCCGCAACGGAGTAGATATGCAATGCAGCAGAGCCAATGGAAGTACACACATAGACTAGAGTGAAACCTATCAGCTCTGCTGCTGTGGCGGATCAGAGATGGACCAAACACGGATCTGGTGGAATTTGGGGGTAAGGTGTGCTTACAGGTGTGCCAAAGAACACCTCTTAACAAAGTTTCCCTTTAAGGCTTTAAAGTTTGGTAAAGTTTAGGCAAAGAAAAGTGCTTGATTATGGTTATAAAAAGACTGTAGTAATGTTAAAAGAAACCTAAGTTGGCAGTTGGATGTATGTTTGTATGCCCAACCACCAACCAATTGTATCCTCCCTCATAGCAAATTTGAGACAGGGTGCGACCGCATACAAAGTCAATGGGAAGGCACAAGTGGGTGTGAGAGGATGCAAATTTGCTGATGTAAATTGATGATGTAACACATTTCAATAAAGCATCCCAATGTAAGGATGGTTTCGTGTTTACAATGAGTGTACTCTCCAAGTTACTGGAACATAAGAATTCTACCTCTGCAGGAGGAAAGCTCCAAATGCTTTTTTGAAATAATTATGGATGGAACTGGGAAAAGACTGGATGGAATTTTTGAAGATGTACATGAGCTGAAGACCAGCTTAGAATTCACCCAAGATAGGTTTAAAGAGATGAGAACAGAGTACAAGGAGATGGAAACAAAGATGAAGTCATTTGAAAACAACATAATTCAAAGCAGGAAATGGTTTGTTTCCTGCTTGTTTACTCTGTCCAATTCCTGCAGGAGTGCTTGAGGACACAAACATTTTTGTTTATGGGATCGCAGACGAGAAAGAAGAAAACTGGAGTAAATCAGAGAAGCTTCAACAAATGTTCTTAAACAACCAGGGATTACATGGTACCAAAAAAGGGCACAAACATCCATATAAATGAAGACTTCTACAAGGAGAGCTGTTGCCCAAATTAAACGCTGCCTGAGAAACAGTTGATAAAGTTGGCCTGAAATATGATAAGCTAGTCATCATGCCCATGGGTGGACTCAAACACCCAATCTCAAAATGAATCATGGTTACATTTTCACCTTTTATCTCAACTTTTTTATGCATTTTTTATTTGTTTTCTGTGTCCAAAAATAAAAATGTATCTGCTAGGGATGTCCCGATCAGTTTTTTTTTACCCCGATCCCGATCTGAGTAATTTAATATTTAGTATCTGCCGATACCGAGTCCTGATCCAATACTTCTCTTTCCTTTTGAAAGTATCCGCGAGTGTTTGTTGCTTCGGTGCCTTTGCCTGTATTGCTTGAGTGAACTCGTTGTACCTTTGAGTGTTTGTTTTTTATGTGCCGTATCAAATTTGTAGTATTAAATGCAGCTCTTTTGTTACCCCCTTGCGAAACGGTTGTATTGCAGATGTTACATGTCGTCGTTGGACTGCTTTTGGCTTTCTAATTTAAAATATTTCCACACTTCAGACATTTTATTCACAGGTTTGCCAGAGTAACGTTATGTGTGTGTCTGCCACAAATTGTAATCCCTTTATGACAGCTTGGATCCCGCAGATCGGCTCGGGACATCCCTAGTATCAAGTGCAATAGCTTGATTGGGGTTGTTGTGATGTAGCCAGGTATCTGTAAGGATGTAGACACAACCTGATTTCCTGTTACTGAGTGGCCTGAGTTTTTTCTCTATTTAATGAAACAACCGAACATCAGCCATAATGAGGCTGGGTAGTGGGAAACCCTTAGATCCAAGCTTGGTCAGCTGAGCCTTTATCCTGGCTCTTCCCCCTATCTTCCTGGGGCAATGACACCACTTGCAGCTGCGTTTCATCCAGCTGACCTGGCTGGGTCGGACAATGATTGGAAGATTCTGTGGGCAGTGATTGTCTCAAGGACTGCTGAACTTAATCCAATCCCTGCACCTCAACAGTACACATGACAATTGACAAATGTTCAGACATACAACTGTACAACCTGTGCAGGTGTTACCTGTAAAATAGCAGCACAAACACAAATTAATGCATCAATAATGCAAGACTAAATTTACTTAGCACTACAACGTCACTTTAATTCCAACTTTGCCTCTCTGAATCATTTCACTTGTATGACCCACAAAATGTTGCTTGCCAGGAAGATTTAAACAAACATCGAGTGCTGCCATTTTTTGGTGAGGACAATCTCCCTGGAGGCCAGTGGGTATTTGATGTTAAAAGTAAAGTTGCATACATAGTTGTGTGGTTGGGGGGCCTTGTCATGTTGTAAACAGTTCCACAAAAGTGACATTTCCCCTGTATTTATAAAGTTATTTAGCTATTTTGTTTTTTTTGCTACCCCATCAATAGTCTCACGACAACAGATTTATCTATTCTTTAAAGACGTCCAACCCCATTTGTAAACACACTTTCCCTAAAGCAGAAATCAGAGCATCTGTACAAGTTGATCTACTTGATTAATTGTAGTTACATTTAAGGTACTGGATTTTCAATCAAAGAGATTGATATGTATGTGTTTCCAGCTGCCAATCAAACAAAAATTCAAAATTCCTGGTAAATTCACCACTGCTGCTGTCACATTGTACCAGAACATTTGTACATGTATATTGGCTGTATGTTTCACAGTGTTCTGAGTGTCTTGGTTTGTTCAACTCACCCCCTGGGATGGGTTGATGGTCCAGCCCAGTTCTGCTGTTGCTGTTGTTGAATCCATTAGCACTTCTGTGGAAGACAAAAATGACAAGGTGTCTTATTACTGTGTGGTACTCTCTATGGGAAATTAAGATGAACCCTGTTGTTGGTTTCTGCAATTACAGAATATTGTCATTCTAGCACCACAAGTCCATAACAGCATATAAATCCTGACCTGTAAACTTGCTTTTAAATTTATGATAAAATTACATTTTGCATTTACTTACAAAGTAAGCATTTGTTTTTTTCCCTGTTAAACAGTATTCATCTGTTGTAACACAAGACAAGCAGGCCTCCCAAATCAGACTTACACACACAGTATTCAAGCAGTTGATCCCAAATAACATTTCTGTTCTAGTTCTTTTCTGAATAATATATTTAGATTTAAAGTTAGGGTTGGTAAGATTGTAGAAACCGGAAAACAGAAAGCTACATTTTGAAAGTATCCCAAAAAACAAGCCAGCCTCCACCCTCCAGGCCTTCCACTAGAGCCACTCCTCCAAAACACCTGAACGTAACTGCCTCATCACACTCAACACTGAATGCCTCGTAGTTCTAACTGACCAGGAAGGAGATGTATGTGAACAGCTAATTCGCTACGTTCAACAAGCTCTTAGCTTTTTTTGTCTAATAAATACATAAATAAACTCTGTTAAATGCCACAATCATACAAACACAAGCAAAATAGCCATCACAAACCTACCTCAGTCCGAAAAGGCTGCCCGGCATGTCAGCTACTGCTCACTGCTGTAGGTGTGTGCTTTTGGCTAATGTTAGCCGCTGAATGAGTCTGTTACTGCTGCAGCAGTTCACTTGTTTGCTCTCAGGAGCTTTGTGCCAACTAGGTTAGCTGCTGAACAACATGCTCAGGGGCTGTGTACTGCGAGCGCAGCTAAACATTGTCATCACTAACTGTATCCAACTAGGGTTACCTCATGTCTCACATGTAAGAAAACACACCTAACATTGTCACAATGAACATAAACAGCAAACATTTCTGTTTATTTGGAAATATGGAAATTTGGTTGCACTTTGCTATGTTTATGCAACTAGCTCCAGGTAGCTTTAGCAATATAACCTCCTAGCCTTGTGGAAGAGGCAGAGTGTGTATAGGCAGGCAGGTAAGTAGGTAGACAGACAGGTAGCCTGTCACATGAGCCGAATGAAATTATTGGCTGTGCTTATTAGAGGCCTGCGAATGCCACAGATAGGCGACTGGATCAATCACTATAGAACTAATCACAATGTTTGTTTGCAAAAACGTCTGGATAGAAAACCCCTGCATCACGCACTTGTTAACTTATAATTTAATTGTCTTATCCACTGTGTTTTTTCAAAGTGTATATATTCAATTGATCCAAAATGCCTGTTAAATGCTTTAATTCTCTATAAACACTTTTTCTAACATTAGTTTGGAGACCTAATTTACCTGTTGGGCCACAGACTAAAGAGAATGACTGCCTGAGTTTACCCAAAACGAGTAGTTTGTCCGAGATGTCGCTGTTGGTTAGATATCAAAGACGCCAGCAAAGCAACACCGTACATGAAATAAACACAGCAGACACATCAGATAGACTGGACTACTGTGTTCTACTAAAGATCTAAAAACATTAGAGTTACAGCTCAAAACAACAATTAAAATAAATAAATTTGCCAATTTCACATATCTCCACAATTAGGGTGACCATATTTTGATTACCAAAAACCAGGACACTCGGCCCAGCAACGAGATATGATACTAAAAATTTACTCAAAGATGCCTTAAAATTAACATACATTTAAAGTATGCCTCCTCTGTATGGATAGAAAATTGATATATTACAAACAAAATACTATCTATAACCAAAGACACACATTCAGACATGCTTCTCAGAGGTTACTCAACATGTTTTATTATAAGTTTCAAAAACAACGAATGAAATAATGATAGAAATAATGTCTCTTATGTATTAGAAATATAAATAAATAATAAATAACTGAAAAATACCTCTGCTATATTAGCAATCCAACTTAAACAAAATAGCTCTCACAAACTTACAAAAAATATCTAACAAAAAATATCTATATCTTCAGTTTTCTTCTTCATCCTTGTTTTTCTATATTTTGCTGTAGAGCTGATCTTTCCCAGCAGTTTTTTGTTGCTTAAGAAATAAGCATGAAAGTCTTTGCAAGACATGTCTTTGTAGTTGTATTGCACAAAGAGAATCCCTTTCAATGACTCAACAGAGAGCTGGTTCCTCTCCTTCGACCACTGGCTCTGCATCAATGAGAAAACCCTCTCAACATTTGCATTATGAGAGGGAAGTGCAAAGACAAACTGTGCAATCTTCAGTAGTTCTGAGTAGCGTTCAATGCTTTTGGCCTTCTCAAAGTATTTGGTCCACTTCTGGTGCACCTACAGGCCAATGAACTCCTCATCACTGTTGCACCTTTCTATGAATCTCTTCAGATTGGCAACCTGGTCAAAACACTTGACATCATCAATTGGCACCCCCTTCTCTCTAAGGTACTTGATGCAGACCTCCACATCATCCCAATCTGGTGGCTCACTCATATCCATCCACATAAATGTTGAGAACTCTTCCATGGGAGTCATCCACTTCTCCAAATACTCCAGACATGCACTGTACAGGCCTTGCACATCAGCACAGAACTTGTCACAGCCCTCACCCAGTCCATCTCTGCGATTTTCTGCCAGTAGTCCCTTAACTTTAAGGGACATGAAATTGTTGCTCTTACATTCAAAAAGAACGTTGTGAATGCTGTTCAATATTTTCTTCACCTCCATGATGGAGTTGTTCTCCTTTTCAATTTGTTGAATGTGGGTGTGGAACACAGAAATCAGTGAGTGCATGTGCCACAGGTAGATCTCACTGAAGTTGTTTTCAAGAAACTTCTTTATCACTATAGGTGGCTTTTCCTGAGACAGAAAAAATGCCTTTAAAGCTGGGAACATCTGTAGCATCCTCTCGATGCCTGGGAACAATGACAGCCACCTTGTCTTGCTGTGAGAAAGCATCCTCCTGTACTCAATATCAACAAAATTGTCATGACTCTGTCTGTTTTGATTTATTACTGTCATGATTCAGTGTTTTGTTATTGTCATGATTCTGTCTGTTTGGTTTAGTTCCTGTTTTATTTTGAAATTGTTCCCTTGTGTGTCACAGTCTACTTGTCACTTCCTCCTGTGTTTTTCCCACTGATTCCCTCACCTGTCCGTGTCCGTGCTGACTCCACCTGTACCTCGTCTCGTCATTAGTGTCTGTGTATATAGCCTTTGTTCACCCTCATGTCTTTGTCTGATCGTTTTCGTTTCCCTCCGTGATCCATGTGCTCCATGCCTAGTAATTCGATGTCCCGCTCCTGCTCCCGTGCCTTCCTTACCTTCGTTATGTTAGCCTTCGTGTTTGTTTGTAGCTTGTGTTAGCCTGTGTCCGTCTTCGTTCGTCACCCTCCGTCTTTGTCTGTCTTCCCCCGTGTTTGCCTCCCAACTTGGTCCTCAGTGTCTCCTCGTGTCTCCAGGTCCTCATGTTTCCAGTGTTGGTATGTTTTGTAGTTTTGTTTCTCTGTTGATTTTGTACTTTGCTTTTGTTTAAACTTTGCTTGCATTTAGTTTTGTCTTGTTAGTTCCCCGTGATTACTCTGTTGGTTTTTTCCATTCAGCTTATTTATTAAAGCTCGCCTTTTGTTTCCCCCCCAATACTGCCTCCTGTGCGTGTATGTGTGTCTGCATCTGGGTCCTCTCCTCTATTTAATATATATCCGTTAAAAAAACCGTGACAAAAATCACAGTACTCTTTTAGGTTCTCAGTACGCACTGTGTAAATGTGGAAGTACTGGTAGATTTTGAACATGATATTCTCAAGGTCAACATCTATTGTGTCTGCCCCATGATGAACACAATTATTCAATATGTGTGCTGGGCAACCCATACCAATCAGGATCTTGTTCTGCAGCAACCTCTTCAAATTTGCAAACACATTGTTTCCCCCTTCATCACGTCGGATTCCACCAAAATTGGTGTTGCAATTATCTCCAGTAAATGCAATGCATTTTTTTTGCCAGTGTTTCAGTGAGATAATTTGCAATGGTTTCTGCTTTCTTATTAGGTGTGTCTTTCACCTCAATTAATTTTGTTTGCACACCACCCTTCTTCCAATCAAAGTACTGGATTATGATCGGGAATATTTTCACTGCTCCGTGGTTACTCCCGTCTGTACAAATACCACAATACTGGATTTCTTTCAGTGCTTCATTTGTGACTTCAACAGAGTGGGGCGCTAAAACACCATTCACAATGGCTTCGGTCATAGCGCGGGCACTATTAAACTTTTTGGCGGTGTCATAATCTGGGAATGCCTTTTTTAGCAATGCACTAGTGCCAATCCATGGACCTGTAGCTGTTGTGGTGTTTCACTGTGTGAAATGAGAATGCACCCTCCGCTGCATTCACAGCATCCTCTGATTTCCCGGGTCTCACAAAGAACTCTGTCAACTTTGATGAACTACACTCACCTTGCACACTTTTTTTAATGTTTTTCGGTGTCGATGGGGGCTTTGAGGTCCCTGGCACCCCCATTGGACACTGAAACATATGTACCGGGTTTGCACATGGTGCGCGAAGCCTCCCACTTGTCCCGACCAGGACGGTAAGTGGGGAATTTCTTTTGTAGCTCATCGTTAAATGTGCATTTACGCTTTGGCATGATGATGCAGGCAGGAGTGCTATGGCTGTCTGCTCGCTCGTTGTGAGTGTAAATGTAGCAGCCTCTCAGGGATTACGTCACATGCAGCGTCAATTTAATGGCCCAGTGAAAAACAATGAAAACCAGGACATTTCACCACTTTATAAAAAACTCCCGGGACGGCCAGGACAGGACGTGAAAACAGGACATGTCCTGGGAAAACAGGACGTTTGGTCACCCTATCCACAATGCGAATTGACTGCTTGTTGTCAGAAGCAACTTGAAGTGACTGTTGTTAGCACAGCGTCACAGTGATTCAGGTTGTTTTGGCCAACATTATGTGTAAGCGCATGTTTCTGGTAGAACTCTTTGAAGCGTGAACAGTGTACTTGTGCTGTTTATCTGAGCTGTGAAATCCTCACTAGTATCATAGGCCACTGTACTGTGCAGTGTTTTGTGATCTGATAAGCCTTCAGACTGATGAATCTATTACTTCCTAACTGACTTTTTTTTATCACATCCCCTTGCATTCTTTAAAAAGTGCATTTTTTATTCTGAGTGCCTGCTAAACACCACAACACTCTGACAGCACCTCTGCTTGCCTGGAGACATCTGCTCTCACTGTCACTACATCCATAAGCCTCTGAGTGAGGTCCATAATCTCCATGCCATTCCCCACCACGGACAAGAAACCGTGTCAGGTGAAACCATGCTGCTAGGACCGTGTATCCAACACATGTTCAATTATTTACATCATCCTGAGAGTCTGGTGCTGAGTAAAGCTTGTTCCTCTGAAGATGAGGATCACAGAATATTATAGTGGCAACAAATCACAGCTCAGCACTGCCTGCCTCCATGTTCCCAGCTAATTACATATGATAATAATAAGAATTTTAGGGGATAAATGTTTCATTCTGGTGCTTTTATTTTTATATTTGGCCATGTGATTCATTCCAACTTTTACACACAACTGCACACACTCACACACACATACAATTTGCTCACTTCAGTGAGTCAATGCATAAAAGTCACCATTAGCCTACAAACAGAGCTAGGATTCACTGAATCGTGGCTGACATGCTGCTTTCAGTTTCACGTTTTTTTAGCAAGCAAAATACAAAAATCAGAACTGCAGCATTCTGTGTGTCACACAGTGGATTACTGATGACACTGAAGGGGTGTTGACACAAAATGACATTAAGCAGGGCCGAATTAAATGAATACGTTACACTAGGCAAACTTTATTTTTTGGGGCCCCCAATGCAAACACACTTTGGAATTTGATTGAATAGAAAATGACTTAAAGTGTAACTCTGGCCAAAATGCAACCTCGGCTTTTTTCGTGAATGTACCCGAATCAAACCTTCGTGTAAAAGCATAATTACGACGAAAAAGCCACTTTTAAGATTTACAGTAGTTTTGTTTTTGGGTCAAAATCATTTTCAATTGCGTGCTAGGGGCAGCTGTATGGTAGCATCAAAATCACGATTTTTAAAACACTAAGAAGACTCGACACAACATGAAACTTTGCTCGTAGTATCACCAGGGTCTCTACACATGAACACGAGCATTGAGAACATTGTTTGTGTACACAGAGTTTACTAAAAAGGTTTTTGAACAACTCACGTTAGCAGCCGCTTGCTCTGCTCGCCACTGTCTTGCCAGTCGAAATGCGTCGATCCCCGATCCCCGGCGTAACATGGAGCTTTCTCCTCCATGTTACGCCGCACTTGGGGATTGACGCATCTCGACTGGCAGGACGGCTACTGCTATTGCTAACATGAGTTGTTCAAAAACCTTCTTTTTAGTAAACTGTGCCTAGAATGCCTGTGTATTGGGCACTACTGTTATTCCAATGAGCAATACCAAGGTTTGCCCTCTAGAGCTAAAATGATTAGTTGATAAATCAATGTGTCCATCAACAGAAAATTAATCAACAACTATTTTGACACACTGCCACCCTGTTCACTAAAGATTTTTTGACAAATAACTTAATTTTGTGCTCAAAGTGACTAAATTTAAGCTTTTGCTAATAGGCAGGGCTTAATTTGTGCCAGATCCAGCCAGAACAGGATGCGGGTTCTCCGGGATTGGGACCAGCACCTATTTGATTGGATCACCTCCTTTTGTCACTATCAAAATCTGTAAATCAATTAAGGCATATTTGATGTTATCTACCCTGTCCTTCTTTTATTTCCCACTGAAATTAAAAATCGCTTGTTTACCTATTTTTGAGGCATTTTAAATCGGATTTTAAAAATAGATAGAGGGCGTGGTCATGTCACACAGTGAAGCCTGAAGTGTAATTTAAAGCTGTGAGTTTTGTGCACATAATGCGAGCTAAGCTGGCATGTGGTTTAATGCTTTTTAGTTACTAAATATTCTGACATTCGATCACTGTAAACCCAACAAGTAAGAGGGCATTTGTGCTATGAATTGATGGAATGAGTATGGTTAACTCAAGATGTGTGTGCGACGCTGTCCACAGTACTGACATGGATCGGAGGCAATCGATCAGATGGACAAACAGACAGACAGACAGAACTTTTAGTTTGGTTTCTTTTACTTGATTTATGCCTCTGTGTTGAATTGATGCAGACCCATACCCCATAGCTTGGCCTGTACCTCCCCAGATATGTGACTGCGGTCCGCTTGGAAGCATTGCATTTTCCACCTTCTCCTTCAGCGCTTAGCAACGGTGCTAATAACAGGAAACTCCTTCAAGAAACAGGTCAGTGCTTGAGCAAGAGATGGAGAGACTGGTACGGTGACAGTGTTTGGAGCAGAATGGTGTTACCGACAGAGGGGAAGGTCGAGCAGAAAAGTTGTCTAGTGGCAGTAAATGTACAGTACAGTTCACAGTTTGACCATGAATAAACTCTGCAGCTACTCAATAACCAAGAAGAACTTCTGTTTGAGTGACAGCTATCACTCTCCCTGCTAATATTCATGCTGCTTGTCCATGCTACTATCAATGCTATCGATAATCTATATCAGCGATGTCGATCTTGCTAGATCTTGCCAGTGTGGCTGCGATGGTAATAACTATATATGACTATAAACCACACCCCCATTCTCTGTTCAAGAAAAAAACGTTGACCATTAGACAGCAAGAAACACTGATTGGAGGTGAGGACTCCGTTCTGCCATGTGGAGAGCTCAGTATGTTTCTATCAGCCTCTGAAACATCCTTTCTGACTGCAGGCTGCATCTAACAAGTCTTATAAACTCTTCATGTAATGACTACCTACCAGCTTCCAGCTTCCTGGCTGCCCTACCACCCAGCCTCCAGCACCTCTGCAACCTGCCTGCACTCAACTGTGGATCGCTGGTGTTATATCCTCCTGAGCCTCCACTTCTACCTCAGCCCCACACCACTGTGAGTCTCCACTGACTCGCCTACCAAGCAACCTGTGTTTCCACCTGCCCAGGCCCGAAGCTTCAGCGTTTCCTCTGCCAGAGCCTGAGTCTCACCACGCCAACCGAGCCACCAGCTGTGCCACCCGCCTGAGCCCAACCCAGAGCATCTTACACTACCTGCCTACTCAGCTTTGACAATGGTGCTATTTATTGTCTTATGGCTTAACGATGGCTTAACTATGGCATAATGATGGCTTAACGGTAGAAATCATGTGCTCCCTTCACCTACTACCCAAAACTAACCTAAAATGATCTATATATACACACCTGGTGCCCATCTGCAATCAGTGACACAAACCAAACTCCCCCCAGTGGTCAAAACAAACAGACACACACAAATGGCTCCTACACCTACTGACAAGGCCCGTATTGCATATGTTATGAATCTTTTGAGGGTTAAGGCAGCTTAGTGGGTAACAGCATTATGGGAAAGCAAATCTGTTATCCTAGACTCATTTGCCACATTTGTATGTGAGTTACATAAGGTTTCATTCTAGCTGCAGAGAGTGGGTGGCATGAGCGAGCGGTCTTGAGTATTTGTTAAGGGGTTATCTGATGATTTGCAGGACGAGCTAGCCACTCTTGACCTAACTGAGTCCCTAGAAGAGTTATTTTCCCTATCTATCTGGGTGGATAATAGACATAGGGAGAGACATAGGGAAAGGGTTAGCAAGAGTCACAGGACAACTACACCAGCTCCAAGACTACAACTACACTCATCCCCTGAACAACGTCTCACTTTACACTCTGCCATGATCTCTGGAGCTCCCCCTACAGCCTTGGAGGAACCAATGCAGCTAGGAAGGACTCGTCTGAACCCAGTGGAATGCCAACGACATTTCCCAAATAAACTCTGCATCTACTTTGGCCAACCGGTATTTACATCCTGCTGTGAGCGACCGAGCGACACACAAACACAAGAGGGATCTGCCTGCACTAGTGATTTGAAACTTTGAAACTCACAGCAGGATGTAAATACCGGTGTGTCTCTATCACGAGTTCTGTTGATCTTGTCTGCCTCTACTGCTACTGCTACTCCGCCAGCGCCACCTGACTTGTCCCTAGTGCCTCCCGAGTATCATGATTTGGCTAAGGTATTTAGCAAGGATTTAGCCTTGTCTCTCCCTCCCCACAGACCCTATGACTGTTACCTTGATATCCTCACTGGCGCCTCTCTGCCTACCAGCTGTCTCTACAACCTGTCTCTAATCCGCCCCTCCTCCTTTACCCTAGGAGTAGGATTCTTCTTTGTGGAAAAGAAGGATAGGACGCTACGCCCCTGCATCAATTATCAAAGGTTGAATTAAATAATCATTAAGAACAAGTATCCTCTTCCTCTCATTGAGCCCCTCTGCCATGCTACAGTCTTTACCAAGCTGGACCTCCACAACGCCTACCACCTTGTCTGGATCTGGTAGGGGGATGAGTGGAAGACGGCGTTCAACACACCCCTTAGTCCCTTTGAATACCTAGTTATGCCTTCTGGTCTAACTAATGCCCCAGCGGTGTTCCAAGCCCTCATCAATGACATTCTCAGAGACATGCTCAACCATTTAGTTTTTGTTTATTTGGTTGACATACTTATTTTTGCCCACAACATGGAAGAACATGTTCAACAGTGTTATGTGCCCAGCAGGGGCAGAGGGTTTTGTTTTCTTTCTCCCTCTCCTCTCTGTTTTTCCCTCCTCTAGTTTTCCTTCAGGTGCTGACAGGGTGATGAGCTGCACCTGACAGGACATGAAGCCACCGCCCACTGATGCAATGACTTCTGAAGTGGCCAATCCCCTGTATGGAGGCCCAATAAGCCTGGCTGAGGTGCTCTCTCTCTCTCATTTTGCATTTTGTCCTAACACGATACAGATACTCTGGCAGAATTGGTTTTGTGGTGATTTTTGAAGGTATGTGGTAGGAGAAAGGAGTTAGGTAAGTTGGGGTGCCCTACACATTTGTCACATAGTCAACTCTGTCTAAAAACACTAGTTTAGCGGTGGATGGATGCCATATGTGTATTGTTTTGAGAGTTGTTTTGAACACTCGTTTTTTAGAGAAGAGGTTTTTGTTTTGTGTTTCAGATAAGAATTAGTTGGATAGTATAGGCCTTGTTTTGTTTTATTGATTTCATTGCTTTGGCACTCCACCTCCCTCCTTTCCTCCCCCACATTTTGTAAACCTTGGCCAGTTGTGTATGAAGTTCACCCTCAATAAATCATTTTCTTTAACCGTTAACTTTGTCTCGTCTCAATTCTCGATTTATCGTGTTGCCGTTCCCTGTTCCCTGTTCCCTGTTCCCCCTCGACATAACAAAGGGACGTAACAAACAGGTAAGACTGGTTCTCCAGAGGCTGCTGGAGAACAAACTGTTTGTCAAGCCGGAGAAATGTGAGTTCCACCCTTCCTGGGCTATGTTGTTGCACAGGGTCATCTCCAGCCTGACCCCGCCAAAAAGAGCTGTAGAAGAATGACCCACACCTACATCTCAAAAACGGCTTCACCACCTCAAACTACACCTCAATAAAACTGAACTCCTCTTCATCCCATGGAAAGACCATGGACCTGTCAGTCACTGTTGAGGACGTCACACTATCGCCTTCATCGACTGCAAGGAACCAGGACACCCAACATCACTGCTGTGGCCCGATCCTGCAGATTTGCCCTCTACAACATCCGCAGGATCCGGTCTTTCCTCACAAAGGATGCAACGCAACTCCTGGTCCAAGCGCTGTTCATCTCCCGCCTGGACTACTGCAACTAGCTCTTGGCTGGACTCCCAGCCCCTGCGACTAAACTGTTGCAGCATATCCAGAACGCTGCAACAGAACCCAAATTCTCCCATGTGACTCCCCTCCTCTGTGACTTCCACTGGCTTCCTGTTGCAGCCCAGATCTGATTCAAGACGATGGTACTGGCCTTCAAGGCCGTCAACGGAACTGCACCCATCTACCTCCAAACACTGGTTAGACCACACGCCCCAGCGCGAGCACTTCACTCCACTACATCAGCTGGCCGGCTGGTACCGCCATCGCTGAGAGCAAACAAAGGTTGCTCAGCGAAGTCACGACTCTTCTCTGTTCTGGCGCCTCAGTGGTGGAACGAATTCCCGACCAATGTCAGGACAGCAGAGTCACTCGCCATCTTCCGCAAAAGACTCAAGACTCACTTGTTCAGACTTCACCTCGACCCTGCGTAGCATGACCCCCTCCTATGCACTTGTATGTTCTCACCATTAGCACTTAAATCATAGCACTTATGTACTTAAGGTATCCTTGATAAAAAGCAGCTACTATGCTCAGACGAGGGCTTGAACATTTTTTAAATTTTTTCATCCTTACTTTATCGACGGTGATATGTTGTGGTTTCTTTCTTGTGAAAAATGTACTTATTGTAAGTCGCTTTGGACAAAAGCGTCTGCTAAATGCCCTAAAGGTAAATGTACCCCTTCAGGTGGATTCATGTAAGCTTGCTCCTCGATTCATTGGTCCTTTCGAAATCAAAAAAATGATTAACCCTTGTGCCATTCAGCTCAAGCTCCATGCCTCCCCAGGTTAATCCCAATGTCCATGTCTCCCCCAAGACAGGGGGAACTAGACAACCAGGAATACAAAAATAGGAGAGCCAATAGCAAAGGAGTTACAACATGTCTTTCAAAGAAACAGCAGCAGAGCGCCAGGAGTCAAGAGTCCGCTCATTGGCACCATTGATTCGGGCTGTGGAGAGCTCCAGATATATAGCGTCCAGAAAAGAAAGGATCCAAGCCTTGACAGTACGGGAATGAGGCGGCTTCCACCGGGTAGCAATCATTTTCTTGGCTGCAGTCAAACCGGCGAAAAAGACACACTTATTCAGTTTGGAAAGAGTAAGAGTTGACAGGTCGTTCAGGACCAACACACATACAGATACAGGTACTGTTATTTGTAATAAATTAGACAGTTTGGATGCGACATTGATCCAAAATTGACCAACGGGGGGGCAGTCCCAAAACATATGAATAAACGTACCCCGAGCCTGTAATGAGCACAGGTTACACAAGGGATTATTAATAACCTTCATGTGATGAAGTCTAACAGGGGTGAGGTATGTTCTGTGTAAGAAATTAAAATGAATATGCTGATGGTCTGGGTTACGAGATGCTTCATTAATACTGGACCACACACCATCCCACTTAAAACCTTGAGTTATATCAGGGCAGTCGCTTTCCCAAACCCTCTCTATCGGGAGCGTGACAAGGTCTGTTACCTGCAAAAAATGGGAGATCTTGGATACCATCCCCTTATTATTCGCGGAGTGGGTGAGTAGGTAAAGAATTTTGCCAGGGGACACCATGGGCCCTGAGTGCCGATCTTAACTGTAAATAAAAAAAAAAGGAGGAACCTGGCAGACCGAATGCATCCTTAATATCCGAGAAAGAAAGTAGCCCCTGGTCATTATAAATGTCTTTAAGATGGTGAATACCCTTATGTTCCCATTGAGGAGCAGAGATAGGCCTCCCACCAATCAAGAGTGCTTTATTATTAAACAATGGAGAAAAAATGTGCCACTTGCAAGAAATATGGCAGTGTGTTTCTGCTAATCTCCAGACCTTCACCAGATGAGAAATAATAGGACCGAAAAGTAGCTGACATTGTTTTTTGGACAATTAATGAAAGGAATATCCTGAAGTGTCCAAGGATCGACTGTGTTAACTTCCAACATACGCCAAGATACAGAGGAATGTGGATCAAACCAGGAGAGCAGGGGCCTGAGCACAAACGACCAGGAGTAAAGTTCAAAATTAGGAACGGCCATACCACCATCCTCCCTCCTCCTCTTAAGAGTAGACAATTTCAGACGTGGACGCTTACGATTCCAGATAAATTTGGTGGTTGCAGATCGAAGTGTGGTCCAGTAGTCAGATGGAGGAGGAAGAGGGACCATAGACCTGACAAAATTAATCCTGGGTAGAACATTAATTTTTATAATAGAGACCCGAGCTCTATTCCGAGGCTATTCCACCGGTCCATGTCCCTAAGGACATTGTTCAGGGCAAGAGAATAGTTATACTTAACAATCTGATTTAAAGAGGGAAAAATTTCAATACCCAAATATTTGAACTGCTGCACTACAGGAACATTAGCTGGAAGGACAGATGTTTTGGCCGAGTCATTCAGATGTAGGAGAGCAGATTTGGACCAGTTAATTTTAAAGCCGGACATACTTCCAAATTCCTCACATATGGATAAAAGAGGTGGCAATGACTGAGTGGGGTTTTCCAAAAAAACTAAAACGTCGTCCGCATACAAAGACAACTGGTGTGGCGTGTTATGGACAGAAACGGGCGAAACCAAAGTGGACCGGCAGATTGCTTGAGCAAGCGGCTCCAAGGACAGAACGAACAGAGCAGGACTTAACGGACACCCAATAAAAGTGCAGCCAAAGCCCATCACCTCCAAAACAGACCACAAATATGACCACTCTAATCGGTCAAAGGCTTTCATAGCATCAAGCGAAAGCACCGACATAGGAGTGCTATTGTTAGTCGCGGCCTCAATGATGTGAAGTAGACGCCTCACATTATCAGCTGCCAGCCTTGACTTAATAAAGCCCGTTTGATCAGAGCTGACCAATAATGGCATGTGGGACTCGAGGCGACGGGCGAGAAGCTTTGCAAAGATCTTTAGATCAGAGTTTAGAAGGCTAAGCGGGCGGTAGCTGGAGCACTCAGTGGGGTCTTTATCTTTTTTCAGCAGCAAGGAGATGAGGGCCGTGTTAACATCCCTTGAAAATCTGCCCTTTTCGATCGAAAATGTAATCATATCTAACAGAAATGGGCTCAGCTGCTCCCAGAAAGTAATGTAAAATTCAGGGGGGATCCCGTCAATGCCTGGCGATTTACCGTTCTGCATGGTCCGCGTCACATCCCTCAATTCCTCTAGCGTGATTGGCCTCTCTAAGTTGGTAGAGTCTGCATTTGAAAGCTTGGACAGATGTAAATGATTCAAAAACCTGTCACAGCGAACCTTTTCTGCGGGCACCTCCGAATCATACAAATTGGAGTAAAACGCCTGAAATATACCATTACTCTGTACGGGGTCGGTGCTAATGTTACCATTTGCGGATTTAATAGCAGGGATATCTGCAAAGCTATCACTAGTCCTAATCCTCATGGCCAAAAGGTGACTAGGCCTAGCTCCGTGAAAATAATATCGTTGCCTGGTCCTGTAAATCTGAAACTCAGATTGCTGCTTCATGATACTGTTAATTTCCTTTTTTACCAAAACACGCTGTAAAGCCACCCGCTCTGTAAAACGAAGCTGTAAAATAGAATCCAACCTAGAGAATTCTACTTCCAGGTTATGCAGCCGGAGGGACCTGGTCTTATGGGCATTAGAACTAAATAATATTGTATTGCTCCTGATGAAACCCTTTATCGCCTCCCAAAGGACTCTGGGATCCTCTACAGAACCAGCATTAAAACCAATAAATTCCTTAAATCCTGAGACGAACTGATTGACAAAGGCTGCATTTTTCAATAACAAGGTATTGAAGCGCCATCTAGCCGCACGCTTGGATAAGCAACTCAAGTTCACAGAGCAAAAGACTCCTTTGTGGTCTGACAAAGCCATCGGAAGTAAAACTGCAGCATTAATGAAGTGAAAAAGCCGGGGAGAAGTGAAGAGAAAATCTATCCTGGAAAAAGATTTATGTCTGCCAGAGAAAAAAGTGTAGTCCTTAGCAGAGGGATTAATTAATCGCCATATATCCGTAAGTCCCAAATTGGTAGCCCAAGCTTTAAGGGATTTTGTGGCCAGACCCTGCTCTCCCGAAGCCAATGCACTCGACCTATCTAAAACCGGATCCCAAACTGCATTGAAATCAGCACCTACAACAAAAGAGTAGTTTGTCAGCTCTTGGCCGTAATTAAATTGTAGAAATTACTGTCAAAAACATTAGGGGCATACGCCGAGATGAGAGCTATCTTCCTTGCGTTAAATTCTACCTTAGCAATAACAATCCTACCTACATCATCCGCCCAGGATGACAAAACTTTAATCGGTAGTTTACGTCTAGCTACAATAGAAACACCCCTAGATTTTGAGTCCACAGAGGAAAAAGCTATAGTATGGTAAAATCTATTAGCAAGACGGCCGGTGTCCGCTTTCAGCAAGTGCGTCTCCTGTAATAATGCAATGTCCACATTTTTCTTTTTAAACAAACCAAGGGCGCTAGCACGCTTATGAGGAGCATTCAGTCCACCACAATTCCACACCAAAATGTTTAGTTCACCCATAATCTGTGAAAAATGTTCTATAAATAATCACAGAGAAAAAAGCAATAAAGCCCTCCATGTGGTTCAACTCCAACATAAGTGCACCTACAGTCCAGTCCCTCATTACATAACATAAACTCGACATAGACACAAAACACAAAACAAATGAAACTGAAGAAAGAAAAAAAAAAAAAATACAAACATAAACGGTAAATTAGGTCTGTGATCGAAAAGGATACAGGGCAGCAAGAGAACAGCCAGCCCAGCCAGAATAATACACAGCAACCGAAGTTCTAATATTAGGTAATATAGCTCAACAGTGATACCCAGTGTAGCCAGAATGTACAAGAACAAAACAAAACGCTCAGCATATATGATAAGAAAACAAACAAACTGCATGGCTTTGCACAACCCATGAAGCTGATACCAAGGTGGTCGTAGCTCAGAAGGAAACATTAACATATTCAAAAGTCAAGATATAGTCATACACAAAACGTGAAATTTTATCTCCAGGATAAACATCAGCAAACAGGAGAGCAAACACACCTGGACACAGTCAACACACCATGAAACTTATACAAACCGTAACAAAAAATAGGTTGGTCATAGTACTGGGTAAGGGAAACCGTTAGTTGTAGCATCAGAAGCCTGGTTTAAAACCCAATATGTCCAATGATAGCGAGACGAAAGACCGTCCAACAGAGGAATGGCGCGATAATCAGGAGAGCGCCAGTTGAAGCAAAAACAGGCTCCAAACAGATCCACATCCAGTGAAAAACAGTCAAAAAACAAGTCTAATTTTGCCGAAACAGTGACTGAGCGGGCCTCTACACAGGGCGGGGGAAGGTCCGTCAGCTCCCGCCACAGACCCCGAGCGCGGGTCCGGAGCAGCCCCAACGAAATCCTCCGCTTCACTGCGAGAAGTGAAGGCCTTGTACTGAGCCCCGTCCTTGACCTTCAGCGTGGCCGGGTAGATGAGGAAGAAATACAGGCCTTTAGCTTGCGCTGCGTTCATAGCCTGGTGCACGGCCTTGCGGCGCTTAACGGTGAAACTGCTGTAGTCCGGTGGAAAGCGAATCTTTCTTCCGTTGATGGAGAGCGGGGTCTTCCTGGACGCAGCCAGGATAGCTTGACGGGTCGGGTACCGTAGTGTGTTAAAGATGAGAGTGCGGTTAGCTCCTCGGTTGCTAGCATTGTCGCTGTAGATCTGGTGTGTTCTCATAATCTCAATATTGCAGCCGTCGAGGGTGGGAAACCATTTCGGGAGGGAATGTGAAAGGTATTGCGCGGAGCCCTCTACGCCCTCCGGCAGACCAATAACCCGAATATTACATCGCCTGTTGCAGTCCTCCAGGTCTGCTAACTTAGCTTCCATAGCACGCAGGGTTGGGCTATGGTCTTCCAGCATATCAGAGTTAGCCTCGACTGAGGTCTTCAGTACCTTAACATCTTCTCTGGTAGAGCCGAGGGTCGCAGTTAGCGCTGTTAGCTCCGCTTGGATAGCAGTCAGTTTCACGTCGGTATCCTTCCCCACCTGCTGGATTTGAGCTAGCATCTCAGCTAGCTGTGGCTCGAGAAAGGCCCGATGCCTCTCCAGCACGGATTCAGCAACGGCTTCAGCAACGGCTTCAAACTCCTGTCGGTTGCCTCTCGTAGTCATCGCCATAAACAATCTTTAACCACCAAAAAAGGGCCAGGTGGAAACCTATTAGAACAGAAAATCAACTATATGCCGAGGCTGGACCGGGAGCAATCCCCTCAAGCCGCCATCTTGTCCAGCTGATCACATGACTCATTGTGTTTTTTGTTTTTTTTAAGTGGTGATGTGTTGTGAATTTGGAGTATGGAAAAATTCTAAAAAGTGATTCTCCACAATGACACGTAATAACAGTCACAAACATTTGTAGGCCTAAATGATTTCTTTACCAAAGTGGGCAAAATCTTTTTTTTTTTTTTAATGACTGCCAGTTTGGAATGTACGCAATTGTCACAGCTGACAATACCATACAAGAAAAAAAAAAAAAGTTTATGTTATGTATTTATACCAGTCTTGTATTGGGTTTACAGAGTCAGGCAGAAATGCGAGCATCCACTGTTGCATCCAAATGGCCCATTTTTCCGGCTGCTCGCTTCTTGTTAGTATCAGCAATTAATGAGGAGCCGGGAGGGAGCGGCAAGCCAGGTGTCAGAAGCTGCCGCTAAACAGGAATAAAGAGGCCATGAGCACTGACCCGCAACCAATTCCCACAGACTCAGCCAAGAAGGAAGCAGGGAGTACAGAGGAGACTGAGGATCTGTATGTTTCTGTCCTACAGCAGTGATATTGATGATGGTGTTTAACACTGTCATCTGTCATTTAAAAGCAACTCAATGTTATATTAGAAATAACAACACACATATGTGAATCTGTTTCTAGTGGTGACTCACAGCGACACCTGAACTTTGGAATTCATATCAAAACACTACTTTTTTTGTTTTCTATGAAACCCCTTTTGGTAAATGTCTAAACATAAACAGCCATAGAATGTATATCTCAAATTGATCAAATGAATGTATACAATGTGAAAAGAGTTAGTCATAGTAAAGAACATACAGAGAAGATAATTATTACACTCTACCAGACCGTCCTCATCAGTCAAACATATAGGTTGACTATGAAGGCATATATTATGAGCCATATTTGCGTTTCTTGTTCGGCAGCCACCTCTAGCTGCTCTAGTAATTATTACAGTGGAAGTCAGGCAAAGTAGTAAAAAGGTGATAAAGTCCGTGTAGGGAGGAGGTTGGGGTTGGACGGTCGGGTGAAACAAACACTGGACTTTCACCACTGGCAGTGTCCTGTGTGAGACCAAAGGTCAATGGTGAGTTATTTTAACTCACTGATGTATTTCAATTACGTCACATATATAATGTAATGGATGTTACGTATGTAACATAGGTGACAGAAGTTACATGAGTAACGTACTTATTTAAAGACAAACCACAATGTTTTGCTAAACTAAACTTTGACTGTACAACAAAGGTCTGATATGCCTGTTGCTGGTACACTGCACCCATCATGTTGTTTTTTGAACAGTAATACATATTGTTTTGGGAATCACTGGCAATCAACCCTAAGTTATTTGGGTATGAGGATATGTTGCACACTACAGTTCTCCTCAGCTCTACAGCTTTTTAGTCTCTTGCAGCTCATTGGTTTGGTTTTACAGGCCACAAATAAGGCTCACCGCCTGTGAGGATCAGTAGCAGGCAGCTTTTCTTAATGAAAAAGGTTTTGTACTAGATGCCAAGGACACATTTTGGGTGGTACAAAAAAGTGAGTTTTCTACCAAACCCTATCTACAAATACATGTACTAAGTTACAAAGTTATGTACAAAAAATTTATGCAATTTTACCTGAGGACAATTACTCATGCTTTCATTCAACATTTATTCAAGTCTCTAAAGGCATGCCCTCAAGAATCACTGAGGGTATGCCTTCATTTCCAATGTGGCGAGTATAGTTAAAACAGAATAATCACACAAGACTTCCGGTATGGCGTTGAGATAAACGGCAGCATAATCAGAGTGCTCTCAGATGATCAGGCCTTCCCCCCAGCTAAAACCAGCTGTTTATTCAATTAACTGAAAAATAATATGGAGGGGGATAAACAAAGGAGGACTAGGGGTAAAGGAATTCAAAAACAAGACAAAGACGAGAGACTAGCGACCGAAACAGAAGATATCGACATGGATGATAATGGCGAACATGCGGGTTTGGACTCACTGCAAGATAGCATAATTGCTATACAAGCTGAAATTAAGGCTGTTCGCTCCGACGTAAGGATGGAGTTAAACAACTTTGGTGATACGTTTAAAGAGAGATGAAAGAAGAGCTGGGGAACTTCAGGGAAGAAGTTAATAAGAACCTAAGTGAAATTGTCACAGAGCTGAAAGACACAGCGGGCCAAGTGGAGGAGGTTGAACGGCGTCTATGTGACATTGAGGAATGGAACGCCTAAGCAAAGGAGGTGCTTCTCCAAAGTGTACAAATTCAAGATGATATGCAGGCCAAATTGACCAATTTAGAAGCTCGTTCAAGGAGAAATAACATACGCATACACGGGATCCCCAAGGAAGCAGAAGGAGAAAACTTGCAGGAGTTCCTCGAGAAATTTATTAAAACAGAGTTGTCTCTCCAAGATCTCAACCTTGGAATACAACGTTGCGACAGGCCACTTGGGCCCAAACCACCACGTGAGGCCAACCTGAGATCCATGGTTGTATACTTTCTCGAGTACAGAGCGAAAGAACTGATACAATGCTCGGCTTGGAAAAAAAGAGAGACCCACTTCAACGGAAAAAGAGTCTTCTTTAATCAAGACTATCCTGTAAAAATTATTAAGAAGAGAAAGGAATATACCACCATCAGAAAAATGCTAAAAGAAAGGGGGCTCCGGTTCCAGACACCCCCGCCTGCAAAGCTCCAGGTCTTCTTTGATGACGGCCCCGTCACTTATAATAATGCAGGAGAGGTGATGGACGATCTGGTGAAGAAAGGGTTACTCGCAAACACCAACAAGAGTGCTGGCCACACCGGACCCACACCTATTGAGAGGCTAAGGAAATCCTCCTGGGAGACAACCGGAGCTGCGGGACATCGAAACTGATGCATCCACCGTGAACGTACTCGGGATAAGCTCCGGAGATTCAGCTGAGCGGACATTCAGCGGACACTGCAAACGAAAATTGAGCTCCTTGTGAATAAAAGGGTGACTATGTGACAATAATAATCCCCGGTAAGCTCTGCCTGATTAGTCAGTTAACTGTCGACCCACACTGCTGGACTATTTCTGATGGACATAAAAACTGTTAACAGCAATCAACATTCCAAATTGAATTACTTTCCTGTTACAGACCATTCACAAATTACTATGAAGGTGTTCAGGGTTTGTGTATTGTTATTGCTCTTATAAATTAATCTGTTCAAATGGTTCAGCTGCTAATGGGTCTTAAAATAAGAAATTATAGTCCTAAGAAAGTTAGGTTTAATCTACAACCAACAAGTCTAGGAGTTATATAGGGGAAAAAAGAAAAAAAAAGCACTAACTGTGTACTAAAAATATTCACAAGAGGATGATATTGGTTCACACATGGAGGGGCCCTCCGGTAAGTGCAGGTTTCCCCTCCCTATTCAGAAGTTATTTTGAAACTTCAAAAATGGAAGTCTTTTTATATATGTTCTAAGGTTATGTTTCGTTAAGGTCGATAAGGGAGCATAAAGTGGATACGCAAAAGGCCACTAAAAACAAATGTCACATCAGGAATATAGAGTAGTTACTCTAAATGTTAATGGGTTGCATAATCCAATTAAGAGAAATAAACTAATAGCTAAAATGAAGAGGGAAAAACAACATGTGATTTTCAGGCAGGAGACCCACCTCTCTCATGAAGAACACGAGAAATTAAAAAATTTAGGATTTAAAAACACATTTTATTCTTCTTATAGAAATGGGCATGCAAGAGGGGTCACAATATTGATTTCAAATAAAGTGACTTTCCAGCTCTCTGCGCAGATTGTTGATACGGAGGGGCGCTACATCCTGGTTAAAGGATTCCTTGATCATAAACAAGTAACACTGACTAATGTTTACAGACCACCAGGTAATGATAAAACGTTTATTAAAAAAATATTCAATATAATAGCTGCAGAATCCTCCGGTGTCCTGATTTGTGGCAGGGACTGGAATGTCAAGTTACAACCTGGTGTTGACTCTACCAATTTAACGAAAAGAATAAATTCTGAGACATTAACAGTTAAAAAAATTACTGAATGAGGTCAGTTTGATAAACATATGGTGAGAACTTCACCCAGTACAAAAGCAGTTCACTTTCTTCTCACACTCTCATAGTGTCCATTCCAAGATTGATTATTTTTTCAGGTTTAACACAGAGAGACATAGAATAATAAATTGTGACATAGGGGTCAAAGATATATCTGATCATGCAGGTGTATATTTGTCACTTTGTTTAGATAACAAAACTAAAGACACCGCATGGAGACTTAATACCAGCCTTCTAAATGACCCTCAGTGTAAGAAATATATTTCCGCTGGTGTGCTGGTACAGCCTGGTGTGCTCTCAGATGCCGATGTAGACAACAACAGCTTCACTGTTCTAATTCAGAATGAATCCAAAAAGACAACCTCCCTCCCAATGGGGACCGTCATTGCTGAGATGTATGCTGTAGACACAGTTACCCCAATCCAGCCATCTGACCTTGCAGCTGAAACCCCGAGACCCAAGTCTCTTTAATTTCGGAGACTCCCCCATCCCCGAAGAGTGGAAGAGTCGGCTTCAGCAGAAGTTAGCCGAGAGGCGGAATGTCTTCTCACTGCATGAGTGGGATGTTGGCTTGGCCAAGGGGGTTGAACACCACATACGCCTGCATGACCCCAGACCCTTCAGGGAAAGGTCAAGGAGACTAGCCCCTGCAGACATAGATGACGTGAGGCGGCATATACAACAACTGCTGGCAGCTGGAATTATCACTGAGTCCTGAAGCCCATACGCCTCACCGATCGTTGTAGTCGCAAAAAGAACGGGACTATAAGAATCTGTATCGACTACAGAACACTTAACAACCGCACTACACCAGACCAGTACACAATGCCACGCATTGCCGACGCCTTGGACTCCTTGTCAGGCAGCCAATGGTTATCGGTCCTGGATCTGCGTAGTGGCTACTACCAGATAGAGATGGCTCCGGAGGACAAAGAAAAGACGGCGTTTATTTGTCCTCTCGGTTTCTATCAGTTTGAGCGCATGCCACAGGGAATCACAGGAGCGCCGGCGACGTTTCAGCGCTTAATGGAAAAAGCTGTTGGCGACATGCATCTTCTGGAAGCCCTTGTGTACTTAGATGATATTATCATCTTCGGCAAAACACTTGAAGAGCATGAGCAACGTCTTCTCAAGGTGTTGGATAGACTTGAGGAGATCGGATTGAAGGTTTCTATTGACAAGTGTCAATTTTGCCAACCTCAAGTTAAGTATGTGGGTCACATTGTTTCTGCTAACAGAATAGCTACTGATCCAGACAAAGTGGAGGTAGTAAAGCATTGGAAAGAGCCCACTCACCTGAAGCTGCTCAAGTCCTTCCTCGGATTCTGCAGTAATTATCGAAGGTTCATTGCAAATTACTCTGCCATTGTCCGTCCCCTCTCTGAGCTCACCAAGGGTTATGCCCCCACTTGGCAAGACCCCAAGTCGAAAAAGAGTGTCAAACCAAGCAAAGTCTATTTCAAGCCATCAGAGCCCTTCGGAGAACGGTGGACTCAGGCCTGCCAGGAAGCTTTTGAGTGGATCCGTGACTGTTTGATCAATGCCCCAGTGTTAGCCTTCGCTGACCCCACTAAGACATACATTTTGCATGTGGACGCGAGTATGAATGGGTTAGGCGCTGTCTTAAACCAGGAATATTCTGAGGGCCTCAGGCCAGTAGCTTTTGCCAGTCGGAAGCTTAACCCTCTAGGCGCCCAAGTCGCATTATTGCGACAGGCAACATTGCTCATTAAAACAGCCCATATCTTTAAATCTACTGCCTTGTGCTGTTACTGCTTGCTACCACTAGATAGCCAATAGATTCAGCTTCAATCCTGACGTCATTCGGGGGTGTGTTTCTATGCAAAATACCTGAGAAAAAAAGTTTGAAACCTGACACCAGCTGTCGGAGCGGCAGCGGCTAAACGGCAGAGTGGGAGAGGAGAGAGCCGCGGAGCGGTGGCAGAAGTGTGCTGGACAGATCGAGAGACAGATAGTGATTTTTGTAATAAAAAACAAAATGCCCAAAAGACTTTACAGTGCGGATGAGGTGCTTGCACAGATCTTTGCTGATCGCGATCCAGAAGGGGACGATTTGCCCTCTGATGACAATCGCTCGTCAGTGACGAGTGACTGACGATGCTGCAGCTGCACACACTGTCACACAAGCAGCACACACTGATCACGGAGAGAGTTTTCTTTTCTTTTTACAAGTTAGATTAGGAAATTTACTCCTATCAGATTCCTGTTCATTTACTCTGAGGATGAGAGGATGAAAAAAATCTATGAAAAAATGAAATGAAATGAAAAAAAATCTACTGTGTAATTATGTTCAGAATTCCATTTTACTGAATTTTACCTGGTGACATACAAATTAGATTAGTAAATTTACTCCAATCAAACTCCTGTTCCTTTATTTTGAGGATGAGATGACAATATAAATATTTTTTTTCTGTGTAAATATGTTCAAAAATCAGTTTTACTGAAAGTTACTTTCAGTCACCTGGTGATGTCACAATATGCAAATTAAATTTACTCCCATCACAAACTTTAGGTCATTATGAATATTTTTCTCATTTACACTATGGATTTATCTCTCACCACTTCCAAGCTACAGCCTTTTGAAATCTTACAATCCAAACGGAATATTTTTCTAAATAAACTCTGGTGCCTAGAGGGTTAAAGACTCAGAGCATAACTATCCAGTCCATCAATTGGAATTTCTGGCATTAAAATGGGCTGTCGTGGACAAGTTTCACGATTACTTGTATGGAGCTAAATTTATTGTAAGAACTGACAACAACCCATTAACATATGTGTTGACCTCTGCCAAACTCAGTGCCGTCGGGCATTGTTGGCTCGCCGCCCTTGCCACTTACGATTTCACCATCCAATATCGTCCTGGGAGGCACAATATCGATGCTGATCTGCTGTCTCAGCAGTACACTCCAGAGGAGGCAAAAGAGTGGACTAGTGTCCCACCTGCTGGCATCAAAGCCCTCTGCAAGCGAGCCTGCATCAGTGGAGAGACAGATGCGCCTGATAGATTGGTGGATCAGTTGGGAGCTCCTGCCACAGCGGTACCTGAAGCTTATGTGTTCCCAGTGAACCTTAGCGTGAACACCTTTGACCAGTTGAGCTCAAAAGATATTCAAGCATCACAAGACATGGACCCAGCAATTGGGCCTGTAAAGAAAGCAATGGAGAACAATAAAGTGCTGACTCGCTCCAACAATGATTGTCCAGAAACTGTGTTGCTGCTACGTGAGAGCCGCAAATTGGAATTAAAGGATGGCATGTTATACAGAGTAAAAGAAAAAACGTGTGGAAAACAGATCAAACAACTGGTCTTGCCAGCGAGGTATCGCCCAATGGTGCTAAGGTCTCTGCATGATGAGTGCGGACACATGGGAGTGGAGCGCGCTACCGAACTGATTAAAGACAGATTTTATTGGCCGCGGATGACAGCTGAGGTTGAGCAGTACATTCGAACCTGTGGAAGATGTATCTCCAGGAAGACACTCCCTCAGCATGCCTCACCTTTGAACCAATTAACAAGTAATGGCCCCTTAGATTTAGTTTGTATTGACTTTTTGCAAATAGAGCCTGATTCTAAAGGTGTTACTAATGTGTTAGTAGTGACAGACCATTATACACGTTATGCACAAGCATTTGCTACAAAAGATCAAAAGGCTGTCACTGTTGCAAGAGTGTTATGGGAGAAGTATTTTGTGCACTACGGCCTACCTGCATGGATACATTGGATCAGGGCCGAGATTTTGAAAGTCGCCTGATCAAAGAGCTTTTGTCCATGCTTGGGGTTCGGAAGTCAAGAACATCCCCCTACCACCCTCAAGGGGACGCACAACCAGAAAGGTTCAATCGAACACTCTTAGCAATGCTCGATACCTTGGACACTGTAAAGAAACAATGCTGGAGTCAACATATCACCTACCTGGTACATGCATACAACTGCACAAAAAATTATTCCACGGGATACTCACCGTATCATCTCATGTTCGGAAGGGAGGCAAGGTTACCCACTGACATCTGTTTTGGAATCTCGCCAAATGGTGAAAGTGAAACCTCCTACCAACAGTACGTCGCCAGGTTGAGGAAAGAGCTACAAAAAGCCTACCAAATGGCATCTGAAGCTGCTACAAAGAGTCACTTGAAAAACAAAGCACGCTATGACCACCGTGTGAGAGACTTACCTTTGGAGAAAGGAGACAGAATCCTCATTTGGAATGTGGGTCTAAAAGGCAAGCATAAACCCCAAGATCGATGGAAATCAACACCATGTGTTGTTTTGGAAAAGTTGCCTAACCTGCCCGTTTACAAGGTCAAACCAGAGCATGGCACAGGTGTGGTAAAAACTCTCCATCGAGACCACCTGTTGCCCATCGGGTATATGGTCAGGATGTCAAACTCCTTGGATGATACAAACCCCGCTCCGAGACCTGTCACGAGAGCTCAACTTACCCGAAAACATCAGCCAACCAAGCCTACTGACCCAGTAGAAGAAAGTGACACAGAGTCATCAGGTTCAGAGTTTGAACTTGTCCATCATCCCCCAGATTTAGATGTGAACGAAGTCAGGAGACAAGTGGAAATGGTAAATCAAAGCTCTGTGGAGAATGAAGAGAGTGAAAACTCTGAAGAGGATGAAAGATCTGAGGTGGAAGCAGACCACCAACCTAATACAGAAACAGAGAATGAGGAACCGCCTGAAGGTGCTGTACCTTCTCTGTCAGACTCTGATATCCCAGAGACAAATAATGAATCTGTGGAAGAAGAAGATTTACAAGATTTAGAAGAGGGAGCAAGCTCACCTACGTCAAACAGAACTAGACGCGATAAAGCCGTTAAAAGCGCAAGAAGTGAAAGTGAAAGATTTTCTACAGTCCGAAAATCGCTGAGAAAACCAAAACCAACTATGAGATTCACTTATGAGAAACCTGGTCATCCATCCTGTTCAGTATCTTGCCCAAGGACACTTCGATATGCAGACCAGGGGAATCGAATGCTGATCCACTGCTTTGGTCATTTTGTTTTGGGAGACACTGGCAATCGACCTATCCAGTCTTTGAGGTGTAAAAATGTGTTGATCCATTCAGACCAAATTTTTAAATAAAAAGAATTTTGCAGTTTGTCAAAGGCTTGTCCATGACAAGTAGTCTTTAAACCATTTAAAGGACATAGAATCAAAACCAATATCGCATAGCCTTTGTAGGAGCAGATCATGATCAACAGTATAACATGCTTTATGCAATATGCAATGTAATAGTTCCTTTTGTTAACAGCAGTTACAATTGTATTTGTAATCAATGTGCACTGTAGCTTTGACAGTACTGTTTAGCTCTGATGCCAGACTGGTCTGGACTCTTTTGTGAATTTTGTTAGAGTAATTATTAGAGCTGTTTATTAACTAATGACTCTAGGATGATTACTGGAGTTGACAAGGGATAACTCAAGTCGAAATGGAGACATTAAACAGATATGTAATTTGGTCAGTAATGAATGGGGCACAGATCTTTCAAAAGCATGGGTCTAGTTGATCCTAGCTAATTTGAAATGCCTCCTGAGCAACAGAGGAAGTGAAGGCCTATAGGGTGAGCTGAGAGGTACGGTTTAAGGAGGGCACATGAGCCACAGCAGAACCTGCGTACACCATAACATACTAATTCACAGCAGCAGCAAAAAGCCTGTTGAAAGCATGGCAAATCTCTGATATTTTATTTATTAAACAATCATTAAATGTAACATAAGAAGGAATAGATGGAGAGTTAGATTAGTGTTAGATGTGTAGAACCATAGGCTTGTTCTGACTTTAACACTAAGCTTACTTAAAACTCTCTTTAAAAAAAATTACATTTCCTTCGATAATAATTCTAGTTCTTGATCCTTCCAGTTGAGCACTTCTCACACAGGCCAGAGGTCAGTGGTCAATAAGGCCAAGTGAAACAGCTCCAGAAGCAGTCGTTTTATCCCTCCTGTCACACAGAATCAGAAGCAGTCGTTTTATCCCTACTGTCACACCGAATCAAATCTATCAATGTTGATTTTTGAAGAAACTTTCAATTGAGGTCTGTTCATCTAGTCAATCAACTGTGATGGATTGGAATTATCAGACATCTATTTTAGACTGTTTAAATCATTTGTCAACAAAGTTAGGTTACCTAGAACCAGCATCTCTGAGCTACTGTACAGAGCAAGTATGTCTGCTATTGAGGGTGGTCAGCATACACACACCACATGAATTGAATTATTACTAAATCGGTTAGCTTTCAGAGAAATAAATTCAAAAGAATTAAGTATCAGCTGTGTCTCAGTTTAGAGGCTGCATCCTCCGAAGGCTGCATTTGAAGAGTGAATGCATCACATTTGAAGATTCCATTTGAAGGTTCGTTATAATGCAGGCTTCTTTTCCTAGGCTGTGAAGGATTAACCCGTTGGATGTATACTCTATTTCAGCCAGATTTCCATTAGAATATTAAGGTCAGTCTGTGGTATATGAATTTTCAGGTGATGTAGTTTAAATTGGTTGCACATACTTCTGATATTTAAATGCATCAACAGTCAAAAATTACACAACAAGGACGTTGATATCCAGCCAACCTGAAGAAAACAATACATTCAGTATTTACATGATGGCTAATTGTCTGCTACAATGACTATGTTATACATACATAGGAACAGACTACATAGTGGGCCTGCCTGATTGTCACAAGTAAAAGCCTATCAGCACTGGATAATCTGAATCTTCCAAGTAACTAGTGACCAAAATTATCAAATAAATGTAGTGGAGTGTAACAACTATTAGCAGATGGAAATGAAAATAAAAATACTGAATTAAAGTACCTTAAAATTGTACTTAGGTTCAGAACTTGAGCAGAGTTTAGTTAGTTACATTCCATTCTATTCTGTTATTAAGAATTTTGACACATGACTTTTGTTTAATTTTTACTGCAAATGTATATCTGTTCTAAATATAAGTTATTGGTTTCCTTGATAACTAATAACCAGCAAGGGCCCTGAAAAAACTGAATTGGTAGATCCATATCTAAAAAGTCTGTCACAAGTATAATATTATATACTGTACATTGTGTTAATATACTGTATGTGCTAAATGTATTTGTATACTGTGTATGCATGTTTTTGTGTACTGCAATATTTCAGAGTGTGGGTACTGAATATATTTTCTTCAGGCTTTATGTCGCTGGATTGATACAATAAATATTGATACTGCAATAACAGCATTTTATTTAATCTTACAATAAATAAAATCAATGGGGCCTTACTGCACGTTTGTGGATGAATGTTGCCGACCAGACCGCAGGTACTCAGAAAAGCAAAAATGAAATCTGTACTGATCAGAGAGATCAGAGAGAGGGGAGCCTAGAGGACACAAGTTAATATATTTGTTAATAATGAAGAACACTACTGCCTTTGTGCATCTAAAATGCAGGCGGGCTGGCATGGTCTGGAGCTGCTGATGGGAGCTGGAGTGGGGAAATGGGGACAGTGTGGGCTGGCAAGGGCGGGGGTGCTCTAGTATATGTTGCCCTGCTTTCGTGACTAGACATTCGTCATGGCACCTCCTCAGTCTCTGCAGTTTGAGCACAACTGACTGGACACAATATGCTGCGGGAAATCACTTGAAGGAAATACTTATCATCAACAGTGATGACATCCACTTCAAGTTGAAACTCAGAGATTCTTACTGGGCAGTATAAGCTTAATGAATTATTATTTGACATGGAATTTATATTTGAGAAAACCAGTGTGGTACGTGATGTTTGTCCTCATCATACACTGTAGAGCTATCTCTGCCTCTTTTTCTGTCCAATAATGGCTCCCTCCCCTTCCCATTGGCTCCATCTGTCCCTGCATTCCTGCAGAGAGAGAGAGAGAGAGAGAGAGAGAGAGAGAGAGAGAGTGCGTGTGTGTGTGTGTGTGTGTGTAGAAAGAGAGAGCTCTTGTTCTGCCTTTCTCTGCATGATTCAATGAAAAGTAGGGCAAAGAGGAGGAGAGAGTGGGCCAAGTCCAGCACACATAATCCTTGTAGGCTGCGCCACGCTCTGTATGCCACGCTGGATTAAACCCACAGGGATACATCAGCGAAATTCACTTTGTTTTATGTCACAGTGCTGCCTGCCATGCTGCTATCAGCACCAGCTTTCATAGACAGCTTCCTGTGTTATTCTGCTTATTATTTTCTATCTAATTAGACATTTATTTAAACTGCCAATTGATATGGTTTTTATCTTCTTGATCATTGAGGTAAATGTTGATTGCACAATGTAATGGCTCCAGAATAATGACATCATCAGCGTTAAAGATTGGTTTCCTGTAAACCTCACCTCCACTATGCAATTTTTGTCAATTACTAGTAATACATTTGATAAATTATGGAATTTGACTGTACATATATCAAAAATAAGGTTCTGGGTATAGGCTAATCTTATGGTTGTAGAGGGACCCTTTTCTTGAGTTTACACTAAATTATGATAAAATGGTGGATATTTTTGAATAAAGTTGTGTTTTACTGGCTCAAACTAATTGACATAACCTGTACATACACCAGGACAAGACTGCTCAGGTAGAGTGCATGAACAGTCCAAGTCAGTTTACAGTCTGAGAAAAGAATGAGTCAAGCTCAAGAAAAAAATAAAGCTGTCATTGAAAATGTATCAATTACAAGCTCTGTGATTAATTAATTGAAATTAATCACATAGATGAGTAAATCAATGAATAAATGAACATTCTAAACTTTAAAAGGAGGTGATATTTTAAGCTTGTAGTACTCCAATGGTATGAAAATGTCTTGCTGCATAAGTTGCAAAAAACAGTACTCCTGTCAGCTGTGTTTTGGTATTTTTTATTATCTTTCCTGACAATGTTTCATAATTTTTGACAAATAACTTAATTTTGTGCTTAAACTTAAAGAAAATTAGGCTGTCGCTAAAATGGAATGGACTATAGTAGAATCTGGGACTTTTATGTCATCTGCCAAGCTTGTCTTCTAGTGTCTTAAAGGTGAATTTTATAAGATATGGACATAATTTTAGTTTAAAACATTTTAAAAAATTAACTAACCCTATCAACAGAGTGTGAAGAAATAACAGTTGTGGTGTTATGTCTAAGATGCCAATGTACTGTATTGCACAGATATCAACTGCTAAGCAGCCAGGTACGGGTGTCTTGTAATACATTCTGTAACAAGTCCTCCTGACCAGGGGGCGATAGTGAGTCACTGTAGCCTCTAGTGTGCTGCAGGAGATGACGAAGAAGTCCAGTCGGCCAGATTAACTATCCCAGAGAAATTAACAGCCTCAGTAAATTATTCAGTAAACACAAACTTGCAGGAATGACTTTTATCATCATCTCAAACAACAGCTCCTGAAAGAGACACAGAGAGAAAAGAAGTGACATAAAATAAAGCTAAACAGGAGTACATTTTGTCAAGGCTTTCTGACACTTGAGACAGCTGTGGATGAGTTAAAAAATTGACCTGACAACGTTTCTTTAGGCCTGGGGGTAACATCTAACGTTGTCTGTTTACTGAAACAAATCTTTAGTGTAACTAATGACAACAAAAACTGTAACAGCATGATGTGACCGTTTTCTTGGTACTGTGGTATTGCTAAAGCTGAGCTAAGTGAGCTATGTAGGGTGACCATATTTTGATTACCAAAAACCAGGACACTCGGCCCAGCAACGAGATATGATACTCAAAATTTACTCAAAGATGCCTTAAAATTAACATACATTTAAAGTATGCCTCCTCTGTATGGATAGAAAATTGATATATTACAAACAAAATACTATCTATAACCAAAGACACACATTCAGACATGCTTCTCAGAGGTTACTCAACATGTTTTATTATAAGTTTCAAAAACAACGAATGAAATAATGATAGAAATAATGTCTCTTATGTATTAGAAATATAAATAAATAATAAATAACTGAAAAATACCTCAAATATCAACAAAAAATATCTGTATCTTCAGTTTTCTTCTTCATCCTTGTTTTCCTATATTTTGCTGTAGAGCTGATCTTTCCCAGCAGTTTTTTGTTGCTTAAGAAATAAGCATGAAAGTCTTTGCAAGACATGTCTTTGTAGTTGTATTGCACAAAGAGAATCCCTTTCAATGACTCAACAGAGAGCTGGTTCCTCTCCTTCGACCACTGGCTCTGCATCAACGAGAAAACCCTCTCAACATTTGCATTATGAGAGGGAAGTGCAAAGACAAACTGTGCAATCTTCAGTAGTTCTGAGTAGCGTTCAATGCTTTTGGCCTTCTCAAAGTATTTGGTCCACTTCTGGTGCACCTGCAGGCCAATGAACTCCTCATCACTGTTGCACCTTTCTATGAATCTCTTCAGATTGGCAACCTGGTCAAAACACTTGACATCATCAATTGGCACCCCCTTCTCTCTAAGGTACTTGATGCAGACCTCCACATCATCCCAATCTGGTGGCTCACTCATATCCATCCACATAAATGTTGAGAACTCTTCCATGGGAGTCATCCACTTCTCCAGATACTCCAGACATGCACTGTACAGGCCTTGCACATCAGCACAGAACTTGTCACAGCCCTCACCCAGTCCATCTCTGCGATTTTCTGCCAGTAGTCCCTTAACTTTAAGGGACATGAAATTGTTGCTCTTACATTCAAAAAGAACGTTGTGAATGCTGTTCAATATTTTCTTCACCTCCATGATGGAGTTGTTCTCCTTTTCCATTTGTTGAATGTGGGTGTGGAACACAGAAATCAGTGAGTGCATGTGCCACAGGTAGATCTCACTGAAGTTGTTTTCAAGAAACTTCTTTATCACTATAGGTGGCTTTTCCTGAGACAGAAAAAATGCCTTTAAAGCTGGGAACATCTGTAGCATCCTCTTGATGCCTGGGAACAATGACAGCCACCTTGTCTTGCTGTGAGAAAGCATCCTCCTGTACTCAATGTCAACAAAATCACAGTACTCTTTTAGGTTCTCAGTACGCACTGTGTAAATGTGGAAGTACTGGTAGATTTTGAACATGATATTCTCAAGGTCAACATCTATTGTGTCTGCCCCATGATGAACACAATTATTCAATATGTGTGCTGGGCAACCCATACCAATCAGGGTCTTTTTCTGCACACATTGTTTCCCCCTTCATCACGTCGGATTCCACCAAAATTGGTGTTGCAATTATCTCCAGTAAATGCAATGCATTTTTTTTGCCAGTGTTTCAGTGAGATAATTTGCAATGGTTTCTGCTTTCTTATTAGGTGTGCCTTTCACCTCAATTAATTTTGTTTGCACACCACCCTTCTTCCAATCAAAGTACTGGATTATGATCGGGAATATTTTCACTGCTCCGTGGTTACTCCCGTCTGTACAAATACCACAATACTGGATTTCTTTCAGTGCTTCATTTGTGACTTCAACAGAGTGGGGCGCTAAAACACCATTCACAATGGCTTCGGTCATAGCGCGGGCACTATTAAACTTTTTGGCGGTGTCATAATCTGGGAATGCCTTTTTTAGCAATGCACTAGTGCCAATCCATGGACCTGTAGCTGTTGTGGTGTTTCACTGTGTGAAATGAGAATGCACCCTCCGCTGCATTCACAGCATCCTCTGATTTCCCGGGTCTCACAAAGAACTCTGTCAACTTTGATGAACTACACTCACCTTGCACACTTTTTTTATGTTTTTCGGTGTCGATGGGGGCTTTGAGATCCCTGGCACCCCCATTGGACACTGAAACATATGTACCGGGTTTGCACATGGTGCGCGAAGCCTCCCACTTGTCCCGACCGGGACGGTAAGTGGGGAATTTCTTTTGTAGCTCATCGTTAAATGTGCATTTACGCTTCGGCATGATGATGCAGGCAGGAGTGCTATGGCTGTCTGCTCACTCATTGTGAGTGTAAATGTAGCAGCCTCTCAGGGATTACGTCGCATGCAGCGTCAATTTAATGGCCCAATGAAAAACAATGAAAACCAGGACATTTCACCACTTTATAAAAAACTCCCGGGACGGCCAGGACAGGACGTGAAAACAGGACATGTCCTGGGAAAACAGGACGTTTGGTCACCCTAGAGCTATGTACATGTGAAGATTATAAGATAGCAGTCTTATTTTGACAGGCTGCTCTGCTGTCACTTATTAGTTGCCTTTATTTGTAACAGCTGACTGTAAATTGCGATTGTATGGACCCAGTAGTAAATTCATTATATTGTAACAACTTGGCATTACGGTTATTAGACTGTTATGTTACTTCACTATGTACTTTTGAGGACATAACAAGGTTTAATATGTGTGTCTCACACAGTAATGACACTGTTAGACGTTGTGTACAGTTAGTACTTTATGACCTTCTTGCTCAAGGAAACAAGGAGCAGCTCCGGATTCTACCCCCATGAAGAAACGACCAGGTCTGCAGAACTGGAAGATCCTGCTTCATCATTGTACCGAGTGACAGTGACAAGTAAGTCTGAAGACGGCTGAAGATCAGAAGTCCTGACATCATCTGTGAAATAATGAATAAATCCTGCCTGTAATATTAAAATTAAAGAACCTACTGATTATATCTTACATGTACAGAGGACATTCCAAACACTGCAGAGTTCACACTGTATATATCTTAGCCTGAACACATTGCTGTTCACACTATATATATACAGTACCAGTCAAAAGTTTGGACACATCTTCTCATTCAATGGTTTTTCTTCATTTTAATAATTTTCTACATTGTAGATCAATACTGAAGACATAAAAACTATGAAAGAACACATATGGAATTATCCAGTAAACAAAAAAGTGTTAAACCAGAATGTTTTATATTTTATATTCTTCAAAGTAGCCACCTTTTGCTTTGATGACAGCTTTGCAAACTCTTGACATTCTCTCAATCAGATTCATGAGGTAGCATGCCTGCTTACACAGACCTGTGTTTGTTAGACCAATAGAATGAGCTGTTCTCAGAATTTAGTATCAATGTATACCTCCAAAAATTTTATTTAGCACTTACTGTGTAACAAAAGAATGCAACAACTGAGCAATGGTGAATATGGGTATATGGGTGGGGGGTCGTGCCCCTCCTGTCCCCCGGAATTTACGCCTATGTGACTTAAATTGAATTAATTCATGTTATCAAACAGTGCTAATTTAGTTACATTTAACGACATTTCCGTGGTAAAATAACTTCAATATATGGCAATCTTTTATGAATCCTGTCTAAATAATCAGTAATATCTCTGAGGGAATCTGTCGATTGCCTTTGATTGACAGCTGTCACGTCATGGTGCCACTCATGCCCAGTAAGGCCCGGAGCCAGGATGAAGAAAACAGTCGGTTCACGTGGAATACCTACTGTCTTTTATTGTCACAGATCTTCCAACTGTTGTTAATTTCACAAACTACTCTTTACTTGGGTTTTGGCAACAAATGACTGCATTTGCTGTAACATTGGGATGCTCACATGAGGCAGCATTATTCTGCAGGAATAATGATCCTGACTCTGTGGTCAGCATTGCTTACTTTAATGATAACATTTAACCTACCCGGTTCTTGTTGTTATAATCATTGAGCTGATATATTCAGGTGATTGTAAGTTCCTCATTTAGTAGTTAATGCTTTACCTGTGAAAGATCTGGATATGAAGCGTCAGTAGCGAGAAAAAATACAACTTAAATTTCTAAAGTTCTAAAGTCCTCTCCATTTCTAAGCTTTACTGACAAGTGTGTGACAGCACAAAAATAATATAACATTTCTAAAGTTATAAGACGCAGTCCTCTCCTTTCCATTCCTATGCTTTAATGAAGTTATTATAACTAAAGTTCAGGAACTAGACCACGCCACTCTCCCTCACTAATTTACTACCTGGGCCTATCTAATCTGACCACCTGTTTCTTATTAACTCAACCACCCAAGCCAGTCTAATTCAATAACCTATGCAGACCCATATAGGTGAGTCTAACCATTTCTCTCTTGTTCATCTCAAGTGCTCACAGCCCTCCCCGCCAGACCCTGTCCTTCTCCTCTATCCTCTCTCAAAGGATCACTCGGCAGCCCAGCGTTTGTCACCATCGCCTCACAGCCAGAGGATTCTCCAGAATTGGACCCAGGCTATTCCAGCACAGGAACCACGGGGGGATGATGAAGGAGCACCAATCAAGATGCGTGCTCATCGAGACGTGCCCCCACTCTGAGTCACAACTGGGTTCCTAGATGGTCCAGCCACTCCACAACCTTGTTCAACCCAAGTTCATTCCCCTGGCACTTGACCCCCTTTTCCTTTGTCCACCGACCTCGACCCCTATAATCCAATGAACACAACCCCCTCCCTATCCTGGTCTTTGTTAGTGAACTTGCTACTACTCGCAGGTGTGTTAATTGATGTCACACTTGTACATGTAACAGTACAGGTAACAATTTGCCCATGAATAAACTCTGCAGGTCCTTAATACACAAGGAGACCTCATGTTTGAGTGACAGCTATCACTGTCCCTGCTAATATTCATGCTATTTGTATCTACTGATGTTAAATCATGCTAAAACAAAAGGTGGTAGTGATGAAATGGTAGCAATGGCATAAAGTTTAGAATGTCAATTTATTCACTGTTTCACTCATCTACCAAAATACATCTGCATTGAAATAATTTTATGTATATATAATGTTGCAGATATTGGCATGTGTGATTAATTGCAATTAATCAATCACAAAGCTTGTAATTAAAAGATTTGTTTTAATCACTTGACAGCCCTAAAAATAACAAAATGTCAGTTTTATCCAATATCATACAATGCTCATTCAGTATTCTTCATCCTGATGTCTTATGGTTGTTGATAATGGGATGAATTGTGATATAACTTTGAATCAAGTACATAGAGTCTGAAGGGTGGCAGGAGCAGAAAACAATGATGATCTGCTTTAATGTGATTACAATAAAAGACCTACTGTATACTAGAAATTAAGTACCATGTTACAAGCTACACATCTAAACTCAGGATGCATTGGTTGTTACAAGGTAAGTACACACTGTGGAAAAAAGAATGATCTGCACTTTTAAATAAGAATGTGGTGCTGGGAACAGTGCTGGGAACTGAGAGCTCAGTCACAGAGGAGACTAAAGTCTGACAAGTCTGAAAATATAATTATAGACACCAGACTTGAGACTGAGACCAAACTCAAGGACTAGAGTCTTGTCATACACAAAGCACACAGGTCGATGGTGACAGGGGTCAACAGAGGTCCAGCAGATCCACATATGCTTTCTGATGCCATCCGTCATGCTGTCTGTCAGTTTATTAATTGTCTAGTATTACTGTTGCTTTTTGTGCATGGCTTTTAATGCGTTTAGTGTTTATGTTTTGCTTGTTTGTGACCTGCTAGTTTGTTATTGTGTCTTGTGTAATTATTATTTTTATTTTTATTTATTTATTTATTTTAATTTTTAAAAAACAAATTTTTAAATTTTATTTTTTTGTCGATGTTGGTGTTGCTGCATTAACGTTGCTTCTGTTTTGTCTATAGCGGCTGCTGTTTGAGCTGAGTTTATGTTAGCATGTGTGTGTATGTATGGACTTTTGCCTAGTTCTCTGCCTTTTAACCTTTATTCAGATTTAGTTTTCTAATCCTCTAATGTATTATTTGTATGTCGATAACTAAATCATTTCATTCTCTTTTAGGGTGACTCTTAACATCAGTCCAGGGACAGCAGATGTAAAATAGCCTTTTGGCTAATTCTGGCATGTTTACATTTGTTAAAATGTTTTTATTAATGTGCATTGTCCCTGATTATTAAACCTTTAAATAAATAAAATAATATGTGCGTAGTTACAATAAAGTTTTAGTGGACTTCTATTGTCTTTCGATCATGTGCCCATCCATTCTGCTAAAGCTAATGCAATACTAAAGCATGGTAACTGAGAGCTCAGTCACCATGCTTTGGTGACCCCCCCAATGGTTGGGGTTTGGCAACTAATATTTGGATAAAGGTAGTGCAAGCGATTCTGAAGAGAGTTGATTATGGTAAGGATTAATGCAATAGTGCTGAACATGGTATCCATGTAAGTTGTTAACTTCAGAATTGTCCCATTTGAACACAATTTTTCGTGATTGTCCCATTTATAACCACTTGAGACCTAGATTATATTGAAAGTAGAATTTGGCTATTTTCGATGATAATTTCTCCAGATGACAGTGAGCTCTAAGAAAATGGTATGATGGTCAGTGCCTGGGTGCATGGTATACTTTCTTCTCCTGTACATTCAAACATATGTGTCTCAAGCTTCCTGCTGGCCTTGACACGATCAGCTGCTCCACAGATTAATATAGTGTACCATGTGGCATGATTAAGAAGGAAGCAAGAGCTAAAATTACTGCCCTGCTACTCTCCATGACGAAAATTGTCTAAATCTATTTCTGTCTGTTTGAATGGACTTTAAATGTTAAAAAACATAGGAGGAAAATAACATGAAATGCATTAATGTAAATTAATATTACATTATTGTAATGTCATTCTAATCTTTTCTTGCCAGTTCATTTTGTTATATTTAATTTATTAGGATGTGTCCATTGTAATAAGTTGTGGTAAAGGGCAGTTAAAAGGAGCAGCAGAGAGGTAATGCATACCGAGAGAAGCTCTGGAGGAAAATGCAGCCATTGATTCCATGTAACATGTAACTAGACATGTTGATAGAGACCTACCATGGAGTTGTTCCACAGTGGACATTAATGTAACACTGCAGTGGCTCTTATGCTAACACACATTTTGTTGTCAAGTTCAAATTCAAATGTTTGGTGAAGCGACCATAGCCCAGTGAAGAACTGGGTCACGGGGAGTTTTAATACTCAGTGTTTTCTATCATTGCTCCCAGAGGCTAAAGAGCACTGTGCTGCTCCCCACACTGAATATTGATTGGTTTAGATAACCAACTCACACTGAGAAATGTCAGCAAAGGGCACTGAGGCCAGGCTGGCTTCGTTCCAAGAACAAACAGTGTTGCCATTATGGACTGAGAACAAATATTAGCAAGAACATTCAAAATATATTTTAAAAACTATAATTGGTATTCTTCTCAATTTTGTGTAAGGCAATACTAGTTATAATGATACTACAGCTATTGTGCAGAATTCTCTAATTTAAAAAGAGTATAAAACCTCATTGGGCATATAGCCTCTGAGTGGGTATGACTGACAACTAAGCACTTCTTGGAAACAAGATGTCATCTTCTCTGGACAGGCTGATTTCTGGAGAACATCATTCTGTTTAATTTAAGTAGTGATTGTTCTAGAAATTGTCTGGAAAAGGGCAGGCAAAAATACTTGGCAGGTCATTGAACCAAGGTCTGTGTATCAGTCGTTCATTTTTTGTCACAAATATTTCTTATTTCATTATTTGTTTGTGATACAAAAAAATTAACGCTTAGTTTTTTCGTACTTTTGATTTTGTACTCAGACCAAAAATGGGGAATAAATAAAAACTAACCATAACTTTATTAGTGCTTTGTTTACTCACACAGTAAGTCTGGCACATAAACTGCTCTGTTTACAGCGGTTTATGAGCTGTAGCTTTGCGGGTAAACACGCCGATCTCTTAGGCCCTAATCCTGGTCTTCTGCTGCTCCTCTCCAGGTCACTCATCCTCCAGAGTCGCTCTTCACTGCAACTGTAGTGTCTCTGGGCTTGTTAGGTAGAGCGGACAGGCCAATTGCGGTGTAAAAGCAGGGCAGCCCACCTCTGCCACCCAGCTTGTCTGCTTTGGTGGCTGTTCAGAACTGGCTCATAATCCTCTTCCCCAGATCTGATGCAGGCTGGTTGTTTTTATAAACAAACCACAAGAAAAACACAAGCGCAATCCATAAACACCAGACAACCGTTGAACATACAGTTGAGAAATGTTTTTCTTGCTTGTAAAACACACTGACCACATAGGCTGGGGAGAGCTATTCCGGAGGATGTGTTTACCAGTGAGAAAAACACCGCCATTAACCCCAGACAACCACTGAACATACAGTTAGCAAATAGCACACTAGATAGGTAATTCTTGTCTCTTTTGTGGTCTGATTAAACTTTAAATTCCTCTTGGCCCACTTCCATCGGGGACTACCAGGGCACCAGGAGTGTGTGGCACTGGAGGACAACTGAGAATGGGCACACCCACCAATCTCCCTTGCTGTCCAGCGGACTAACGTTACCAAAGCCATGAAAAAATCACTGTTATTATTATTATTATTATTTCCTAACCGTATGTTGAGTAGTTGTCTGGTGTTAATGGGTTGGGCTTGTGTTTTTCTCATGGTTGGTTTGTAAAACAACCAGCCAGTGGCAGAGCTGGTGAAGCGGATATTGAGCCAGTTAGGTGGAGGTGGGCTGACCTGCCGCTGCACCCCCATCTGGCCTGTCCACTGTACCAGTGGCCCCTTTATATAAATTCCCTATTTTTGTTCAGAACGTAAAATCAAAAGGATGAAAAACAAATCATAATAATTTTTTTTTAAACGTTTTTTCTATAAATTTTCTGATTTTGGATTCTCAATTGAATTACAGATTATTCGATGATTCTCAATTTAATTACAGATTATCCGATGATACCCAGACCTCCCCGGGATATTTATACGTTTTTAATACTCTTATCAACATGGGTATGGACAAATATGCTTGCTTTATGCAAATTTATGTTTATTATTATTGCAACAATCCAAACAATGACAAATACTGTCCAGAATATTCTCCAGAATAACTGCATGCTCAAAAATATGCTGAAAGCATAAAATGGCAAACTCAAGCCCAACAAGCAACAACAGATAGGCACTGACCTGAATGTAACATTCCTTAGTATGTACTTACATAGTAGTACTTTATATATACATATATATATATATATGTATGTATATATATATATATATATATATGTATATGTATACACATATACACATACATACATACATACATTCATACACACATATACACACACACATATATATATATACATATATACACATATATACATATATATATGTATATGTATATATATGTATATATATATGTACACACACACACACCCATATATATATATATATCTAAATGTAGTGACTAGTCCTTTCCTTTGTTCACTACTGGATACTGATTGTTTGTTTTGACGTGTACTCGAGCAATAAAACAACGAAAACTTCCTTTGCGTTTGCGTTTTGTCATTTAATTTCTTAATGGAGCCACATTCTTATCATTTGTTACATAAAAAATAGACAGAACAATCGCTCAAGCACAGTCGAAAACTGTTTGCTCCTCCATTCATCAACAACACCTGGGCAACACCACTGAGTAACCTAAAGTAACCTGCCTGACCCCCGCCAACATCCGGTTCAGGTCAGCAACACAAAGGAAATACTGCCGCCTAGCGGTTTGGTGTTATAGGTGATTATAAATAAAACATGGCTTCTACACGCCAGCCCCTAATTGCGTCTGGCAGAAGTCAAAGCAATTAAAAAACATAAATTAAAGGAGCCGTACATATATGAATCACTTTCAAAATATATGAATATGCATAAGAGCATAACCCAAGCTTTTACATAAACCACTGCACAGATAAATCAAACTGTGGCTTGACATAATAGACATATTTTTGTTACAGGTCTTTCTATCACATTTGTTTTGGTTTGAAGACGAACCACACGCACCAAACCCTTTTTATCTGGAAAGGTTTTGACTACTCTTTCAAGCACCCAAGACCCACGTGGTGCTGTGGAGCCCATCACCATGACAACATCTCCAGGCATTAAACTCCTTTTTTTCTTTGTCCATTTTTGATGCTCTTGCAGTAATGGTAAATACTCTCGGATCCACTGTTTCCAAAAGAGGTCGGAGATGTATTGAACCTGTTTATATTCACAACACAGTATGAAATCCTTCATCATCTAATGTTTGTTGATGAAGCACAGAACTCAGAACCTTTCTGATCATTTGTATGAGACGCTCCCAGGTGCCACCGTGATGTGATCCAGATGGTGGGTTAAAACTCCACTTAATTCCTCTCTGTGATAAGGCTTTTTCAATATGGCTATGATTTAAAGCAGCCAAGGCTTCTCGTAGCTCTCTCTCTGCTCCCACAAAATTGGTGCCATTATCTGATCTCATGTGTGAAACTTGTCCTCTTCGAGAGATGAATCTTCTCAATGCGTTGATACATGAGTCAGTATCTAGAGAGTAAGCCACTTCCAGGTGCACGGCCCTACTTGTCATACAAGTGAACACAACTCCATACCTTTTTACAGTGTTACGCCCTCTTTTTCACATCCACTGGCCCAAAATGATCTACGCCGACACCCTTTGATTCCCAAGTGAATTTCTGAATGTTTGCATCTCCTTTAGCACATTCACTGGTGCTCCATTAGCACTTGCGTTAGCGAGCTGCAACTCCTTCCTCTTTTTACTCAGCTTCAGCAGAGCTCCTTTCAGCTTGATGATCCAAGCAACTGCGACCTTTAACCTTTGCCAGTCTGAGAAAAAGGTTATCAGCTGAGAAGTGGTATTGGTGCTGACAACTGTTGCATTGACTCTGAGGTTCCCTTTTACCTCTGGGTCGTCAGCAGTCATATTGAAATCCATAGGTGATTTTGGCCACCTTTCTTCAGGATCCCATAGAAATTCAAGGCTTTCTGCCTTTAATCCACGAGAAGCATCATCAGCGGGATTTAAAGCTGTTGGAATGTATCTCCATTGATCAACTTCCGTGTTATCCCTGATGGTAGCTATCCTGTTTGCAACAAAGCTTCCTCCGCAGTCTGCAGACACGCTGCAGAGCAATGGTGAGATTGTCTGGCATTGAGACGTCTTTCCCTCTGAAAGGTAGTTGGAACCTGTAGTATCCGTCCTCAAGCCGAGCAGAGCCCTCCATTATTTCTACGAACTTCTTTTCCTCTCTTGACATTTCCTCTTGTTCTGTAAAGGATTTTTCAATGAAGTCGTAGTTGTATTGGCTAGTCAACAGTTCCTCTATTCTGTCAACTACAGTTCTGTTGGCATGAACTGAAGGGTAACCACTCTCACTATCACCATATCTGTGTACTGAATCATTTATTACCCACCCCAGTAAGGTTCTGATGGCGTAGGGCCCTTCACCCCGACTATTAACCACCTCCCACGGTTCCATCAGCTTGGATGCATTGGTGCCAATTAACAGATCAACATCAGAATTTATGTGAGGGATTTTAAGCTCCTTAAGATAGGGCCATTTGGTCAGCTCCTCTTCACTGATGATGTTGTCTGTGGAGACCGGCATCTCTTTTTGAGTAAACGCACTGGGAAGCTGATAGAAATGTTTGCCAGATAAGTCTAAAATCTCCAGGCCTTTAACAATGGCACTTGTTACTGTTTTATCATGACCTATGGTGCGAAGATGAATCCTGGCCTTTCGTCCTTGGGTGTTCAACTCATGAAGGAGTTTTTCAGAGCAGAATGTACCTGTGTTTCCTGGGCCCAGGAAGGCATATGTTTCAATAACCTTATTTCCTTTTGAACTCTTCACTTTTACAGGCAAGATGGGAAGAATACCATTGTGGTGGCCAGCCCCTGTATGACCACAAGTTGAGGAAGTTGTGCAGCTTTCAGAGGACCTCTTCAGCTGCTCTGTATCCTTCTGATTCACCCTTTCCTTTTGCCCAATGTGCAGAATACTGGGATGCATTTGGCTGCAGTGTTTGCAAGTGATGCGCTTTTCACAACTCCTGCTTAAGTGTCCTGTGTTCAGGCAGCCAAAACATAGACCTTTCTCCTTTAGAAAGTCTAATTTTTCTCTGTGTGATTTTCTACCCAGTTGATAACATTGTTCCAATACATGACCATCATGTGCACAATACAAACAAGAGGGAGGGATTGTCTTGGAGACATCGTTTTTTCTGAGTTTCCCCATTATTGTGAGCACTTGCTTTGCATTTATCATTAATGGAAACATGAGTTGCAAAGCTATTTCTTTTAAATTGTGATTTCATTTGAGACTTACTTGGCCTTGTTATTCCTTTAACAGGTGGTGTGTCCTGTATATCACCAAAGACTGGATCTGAGATAACTCTGATCTGCCGCTCAATGAAATTAACAATGTCTGGGAAACGTGCTCTTTGACCAGTTCTCTTGCAAATTTCACTTGACCTTGTTCTCCATTTTTCTCAGAGTTTATATGGTAACTTCTGAATCAGAATTCTCATATTAGCTGGCATGCTTAGCTCTTCTAAATAACGTAACTTCTCCATAGCATTGCAGCATTCATGAAGGAAGAGTCCATAAGATTTCAGTGCTTTGGTATCCTCAGACTTGATACTTGGCCAGCCAGTGACTTTTTCCATGTAGGCTGCTGTTATGTTAAATTCATTCCCAAAATGATCCTTAAGCAGCTGCTTGGCAACAGCGTATCCCTTTTCAGCGGTCATGTGAAGGCAGCTGCGCACAATGTCCCTTGGCTGCCCCCTTGTGTACTGCTCAAGGTAGTACAGACAGTCTCCCTTACACTTGGTCTTTGCCTCCACACAGTGCTCAAATGCCTTTATAAATGAATTGAACTGCAGAGGATCTCCATCATAAGTTGGGATTTCCCAGTGTGGCAGTAACTGTGATGTTTGCATTTGAACAAGAAGAGCCATTATATCATTTTGTTGTTGCAACACACTGTAGAGGTCTCCTTGAGTTTGAGTTTCACCTGGCACAGATGGAATGCTTTGTGAGACAGCTGGATTTTTAGGAGACTCAAAATGAGAGAGATGACAGGTGAGCTTATTTGCGACACAAGAGGCTTTGAGATGGTGTTGCCTGGATAAGCTATGGGGTCCAACTGCTGATTATAGTGAGCTGTGTTTGGATCAAATGCAACCTCATTTTTTGACAATGGCTCAGCATAGCCTTGTGGTGATTGATGAGACACGTGCTGCTGCGAGGGCTGAGGCACAAATTGTGAAGCGTGTGGATTGAGAAAGACAGGCCTGGTCTTAGGCTTAGCCCCTTTGCGGAAATAAGACTCCATGCCATCAGAGTGCTTCGATGCAATGCTGCCTCTACTGCTGCCACTGGCCTGTAGCACCGCCAGTTTAGCACTAGCGACTGCTATCTCGGTGTGCAACTCAAGCTGTTCTTTTTGTCTTTTTAACAGATGTTCCTGGTCCTCCAGAGCATGTTTATTCTTTAAAGCAGCAGCACGAGCCAAGAGGCCCTTTGCGCCTCCGCCTTTATTCGTTCAGAAGCTGCAGAGGATTTGCTGCTAGAGGAGGAACTGGCTGTTGAGGAACCTTTACGACGTGATGGCTTCCTGGAGGATTTTGAAGCAACATTTGAAATGCTATCATGAGGTTCAATCTGGATCTCCTCCTCCTCCTCATTACCACCAGCAGCAGCTTTATCTTGAGCCTCCACTCCATGGGCTGCAGCTTTAATTTCTGTTTCCTTGTTGCCCACAGCTGGGGTTTCCCTTTTTTCTTGATGATTGTCAACTGCAGTTTCACCTTGAACCTGTTCCTCGGTTTCCTCAGTGTCATTAACCACAGAGGCTGGGCAACTTTGAATTTCAGCCAACCACTTCATTGTACCAGCAATAAAATCGTGGACATTCAACATTTTAGCGCAAAACCATATATCATGCTTTGTTGCATCATCATCAGGCAACAGACCCAGCAAAACCTTGTGCACTTGGTATATTTCTTCAGACAAACCCACAAACTTGTTGACTTCACCCTTAACCTCATTTACATGTTCCTTATCACCCATCAATACAATACATGTTTTAGTTTGGACAGTTTATTTATTTTAGCCTCTCTTTCTTTTTCTAAATTGCTTATTTTTTCCAATAAAGCTTTGGCTGTTAATTTCACCTCACGTTTTTCCCTTTTCTCAGTTTGGGTTTTTACCTCCCCACCCACATTAAAGTCAGTCTCACTCCCAGAATGTCTGTCCGGTTTCTCCTCTTCTGCCATGTTGGCCAAAAGTCAACGCTTTATTTATTAGCACGCAAAATCAGTAGGCTTCTTTGTATCAGCACAAAACTGCACGCCCTGACGCACAAAATTTATTCAAGGCAGCTGCGAGTCCGCTACCAATGCATTGGATTTACGCATATTGTACCGCTATGTGTGCACACACTATTTACAATGGCCATTAATAGAGATCAGTGCTGAACCACATACCCCAATGGTGCGTTGGCTGGCATTGATGATCTGACGTCCTCCCGGCAGTTCCAGTAGCTGCTTCGACGCGCAGTGTCCCAGCGGCTCCAGTAACCGAGAGACAGGTGAGTTTAAATGTCCATCGTAATGCAGCGTTCACTTTACCGGCTCACTGAATCACAATGCAACGAGTCCGGGTTTTCTTCCTCCAAACGAAGCAGTTTTCCACCTAAGTGTAGTGACTAGTCATTTCCTTTGTTCACTACTGGATGCTAATTGTTTGTTTTGACGTGTACTCGAGCAATAAACCAATGAAAACCTCCTTTGCGTTTGAAATAATTATCGTCATTTAATTTCTTAATGGAGCCACATTCTTATCATTTGTTCACATAAAAAATAGACAGAAAAATCGCTCATGCACAGTCGAAAACTGTTTGCTCCTCCATTCATCAACAACACCTGGGCAACACCACTGAGTAACCTAAAGTAACCTGCCTGACCCCCGCCAAGGGGGTCAGGCAGCAACACAAAGGAAATACTGCCGCCTAGCGGTTTGGTGTTATAGGTGATTATAAATAAAACATGACTCCTACACTCTCTATCTCTCTATATATACACCGATCAGGCATAACATTATGACCACCTGCCTAATATTGTGAAGGTTCCCCTTGTGCAGCCAAAACAGCTCTGACCTGTCAAGACATGGACTTAAGACCTCTGAGGGTGTCCTGTGGTGTCTGGCACCAGGGCGTTTTATAGTGGATCCTCTGGGTCCTGTATGTTGGGGGGTGAGGCCTCCATGGATCCGACCTGCTCCAGCACGTCTTACAGATGCTCGATCAGATTGGGATCTGGGGAATTTGGAGGCCTGGTCAACACCTTGGGCCCTTTTTTAATAATAATACATTTTATTTCATAGGCGACTTTCTGTCACTCAAGGACACCTTACAGTAAATAAGAGACAATGCACAATACACAATAGAATAAAATAAGTTAAAAATAAAAATAAAATAAATAAAAAAAGAAAGCCACAAAAGTACACAAGAGTAAAAACAGTTAAAATGGACAGGAAATTCAGTTAAAGGGAAAAGGCAATCTTAAACAGTTGTGTTTTGAGTCGGGACTTGAAATGTGATAGTGTACTAATGTTCCTTATTTCTGGTGGCAGAGAGTTCCAGAGCCGGGGAGCAGAGCGGCTGAAAGCTCTGCTCCCAAAAGTGGTGAGACGGGCAGGGGGGACGGTCAGCAGAATGGAGGAGGATGAACGGAGGGTGCGAGAGGGAGTGGCGATATGGAGAAGATTGGAAAGATATGGGGGGGGGGCAAGATTGTGAATGGCCTTGAATGTTAGCAGAAGGATTTTGAAGTCAATGCGGGACTTGACCGGGAGTCAGTGGAGCTGCTGTAGGACGGGAGTGATGTGGTGGATGGAGGGGGGTCTGGTGATGACACGGGCAGCTGAATTCTGGACCAGTTCAAGTTTGTGCAGGAATTTGTGGGTGAGACCGGAGAGGAGGGAGTTGCAGTAATCCAGGCAGGAAGTGATGAGACTATGGACAAGGATAGCAGTGGTATGGGGAGTAAGGGAGGGGCGGAGGCGGTTGATGTTGCGTAGGTGGAAGTAAGCAGACTGGGTGATGTTGTTGATGTGAGATTGGAAGGAAAGTGTACTGTCGAGGATGACACCCAGACTCTTAACCTGTGGGGAGGGGGAAATGGAGCAGTTATCAATGATGAGAGGGAAACTGTCAGCTTTGGAAAGTGTTGATTGTGTACCAATGAGAAGAATCTCAGTTTTGTCAGAGTTGAGTTTTAGTAGATTTGAAGTGAACCAGGATTTTATTTCAGTTAAACAGTCGGTAAGGGAGGAGGGCAGGAGGTTGGAAGTGGGCTTGCTGGCGAGGTAGAGCTGGGTGTCATCTGCGTAGCAGTGAAAAGTGATGTTATGTTTGCGAATGATATTGCCAAGGGGAAGGAGATAAATGATAAAGAGGAGGGGCCCCAGGACAGAGCCCTGAGGCACACCTGAGGTGACAGGGGAAGGTTGGGATGTGAAGGTTTTTAGCTGGATGAACTGAATGCGGCAGGAGAGATATGATTTGAACCAGTTTAGAGGAATATGAGTGATGCCGAGGGAGGATAGTCTCTTGAGGAGGTTGGTCTGACAGATGGTGTCGAAGGCTGCACTGAGGTTGAGGAGGACGAGAATGGAGAGTAAACCAGAATCAGCTGCCATGACGAGGTCGTTGGTTATTTTTATGAGTGCAGTTTCTGTGCTATGCAGAGAGCGGAAACCAGACTGGAACTGTTCGTACAGGTTGTTGTTGGATAAATGAGAATGGAGTTGAATAGCTACTGTTTTTTCAAGAATCTTGGAAATGAAGGGGAGATTAGAGATTGGACGTAGGTTATTGAAGTTTGTGGGATCTGCACCGGGTTTTTTCAAAATTGGGGTAATTGCAGCAGTCTTGAATGGTGTAGGAACAGTTCCAGTGGAGAGAGAGGAGTGGATGATGGCAGAGATGAGAGGGACCAGGGAAGGGAGGCAGGCTTTGACCAGAACTGTGGGGAGAGGGTCGAGCTGACAGGTGGATGGCTTGGACTTGCGGATAAGATCTGAAATTTCTGAGGTGGTGGGGAGCTGGAAGGAGGAGAAAGAGTGGGTAGGAGGAGGAAGTTCGGATATGACATTGAGGGTGGTTTGTGAGCTGAGATGTTGGTGGATCATCTGGATTTTTTGACTGAGGAATGACATGATGGAGTTACAGAAAGCAGTTGAACAGAGGTGAGATGGTAGAGATTCCGGGGCTTGGGTGATATTCTTGTACAGTGAGAACAGTGATTTGGTGTTACCTTTGTTGAAACAGATTATGCCAGTGTAATAATTGGATTTGGTTTGGGTAATGCAGTTCTTGTAATGTAACATATGATTTTTGTAAATGTCTTTGTGAATATGAAGTCCAGTTTTCCTGTATAGCCACTCAAGTTGTCGTCCTTTGGCTTTCATAAGTCGAAGTTCGGGGGTAAACCAGGGAGCGGAAAGGGAGAAGGAGACAGATCTGGGTTTTAGTGGAGCAAAGGGGTTGAGTATGTGTTGTAGTGTGAAACCAGCTGTTCGAGGGTGACTGAGTTGTGAGTGGCCATGAGGGAGTCGATGCTGGAGGAGAGGGAATCTAAGTTAATGTCCTTAATATTGCGAAATGAAATGAGACGGGGGAGCTTGGTAGTGGAGAGAGGGAGTTTTACATTAAATGAGAGGAGGAAATGGTCGGTTATGGGGAGTTCAACTGCGGTTAGATCAGAAGGGGAAACACCAGAGCAGCAGATTAAGTCCAGAATGTGACCCTTGGAGTGAGTGGGGGTATCGGTGTGCTGTTGAAATCCAAAACTGTCGAGGCAGGATGTAAAGTCTTTGGTAAGTGGGTTGTTGTCCATGTGAATGTTAAAATCTCCCAGTACTATGTTGTTTGGTGAAAGGGTGGATAGGTGGGTGAGCAGAGCAGCAAAGTCATGTAGAAAGTCATTGTTTGGTTTTGGGGGCTGGTAAACAGTTGCAATGATGGTGGGAGTAGGTCCAGAGAGCTGACAAACAGTGGATTGGAAGGAGGTGAAAGCAGGGGTAGGCACGGGCGAGACTTTCCGCTTCTCGTGATGGATCCCCTCCCCGGCCGGTGCCACGGGGTTGACAGGTGTAAGTAAATGCCGGAGGCGTAGATTCGTTGAGTTGGGAGAAGTCGTTGGGTTGTTGCCAGGTTTCAGTTAAATAGAAAAAGTCAAACTTATGATCAGTGATGAGATCCTGAATGAGATGGCCCTTGCTCGTGAGTGAGCGGATATTAAGTAAACCGAAGTTGACAGTGGTGCTTTCACAATTGGCAGTGGTGCTAGCCGACTGGGGCAGGGAGGCTAGGACACTGTGGTCAACGGCCCGGCCGGTGTTGCGTGAAAGGGGACGGGAATTGGACCAGATAGATTTTATTGGCTGAGTGGAATGGACGGGAGCGCTAGGGAGCTGGACTGTGCTTTGTACTGCTGCTGGCGTGGGGTGAGGAAGAGTGTCTATGGAGGAGGTGTGTGGTGTAAATAGTCACGTGGAGCATAATGTATGGAATATTGGATATTGGCTGCAAGCATGCGAGCACCTGCGGTGCTAGGATGGATGCCATTGGATTTAAAAAAGGAGGGGTGGTTCCAGAAGAGATTAAAATTGTCCGTAAAGTTAAAACCTCGGACGTAGCAGGCAGGTTTGAGCCAGGTGTTGAGCATGAGTAATCTGGAGAAGCGCACGTCGCCGCGACCAAATGTGGGAATGGGGCCAGAAATAAAAACAGATTTTCCACAAGTGCGAAGGAAGTCCAGGAGGGAGATAAAAGCATGTTTTGTCAGTTCAGAGGCACCCCGAGCCATGTCATTGGTCCCTACGTGCACAACTAGTCGGGTACTGGAGGACAGGAGAGACTGCAGCAGCCCAGGAAGTTTTCCCAGGATATCCAGGACTGTGGCACCGGGGAGACAACAGGTGGTGGTGTTGAAAAAGCGGATATTCCGTGTAATGGAGTCCCCAATGATCAGGGTGGTTGGTGGAAAGAGTGGGCGAGGATGAGGTTGAGCCGGGAGGGATGGTGGTGAGCCAGCGTCCGGGGCGTGTGCTTGACGGGAGGATCGGCGACTTTGCCTGGCAGGACAGGTGTTGCGGTGGGTCGGCTGCACCGGCCCCAGGAGGAAGAGAGTCCGCCAGCGGTGTCGGGTGGCGCATGCCTCCAGAGCATCGGAGAACGACTTCCTTCAGGAATTTGTGGCGAGAGGTGGTTGTCCTGGAAGACAGCTGGTGATCCGTGGCCGAAGCACAGCGGCTCCGGGGACCGGCGGGGACTGGCGGGTACCGGCGGGGAAAAGGGCCCCGCAACACCCACGGGCACCGGGGGTGCCGCAGGGCCCTCCCTCATCGCCAGGATGATCCCAGACGCAGGGCAGCTGGAGCGGGGAGAAGACGAACCAACAGCCGCCGAGGCACCGGGGACCGCGCGGCCATCAGAGCAGGAAGCCACAGGGACGCCACCGGCCGCAGGTGTAGGACCAGCCATCCTGGACGTGGAGCCACCCGAGACCGAATCTGGAGCACCAGCGGTTGCAGGCGGAGAGGGGCCAGCGGCTCCCCCAGGCAGGAAGCCCGCAGCAGCCGTGTGTAGAGAGCAGGTGGCGAGGCCTCCTGGCACCGGGCGAAGATCTGGATTGTCGGCCAGGGCGTCGAAGCGGTTGGAGAGGCTCAGGCGAGGAGGAGAGGCAGTCGCATCCTAGGCTCCCTTTCTGCCACGGATCACAACTTCAGCCGAGGATGACTGGAGGCTGGGGGTTGAAGAAGTGAAAGGCCGCGGACAGGTGGAGGTATCCCATGGAGCAGTATCCTGGAGGGCCGCTTTGAGTGAGACTATTTGCATGGATTGTTTGTGGGCAATGTCCAGACAGGAGGTCAACAGGGCCTGTTTATTCTGCAACTCCTGGGAGAGTCAACGGATGTCGTCTTTAAGGTCAGATATTTGTTTATTTGCTTTTATGAGGGTGGTGTTGTCGGAAGCCATGGCTGTAGCTCGTAAGCTAGTGTGGGTTGAGCTAGCTGGCTCGGATCGGAGGAAAAGTATCAGACTGTCCCTCTGTGTCTCTTCTATCTTCACTTTCTGACTGAATTTCTGTCCTTTTGCTGGTAACTCTGCTCCCTCTGACGATGTCTAAGACGGAGCAGGTTGTTCACGATGTTGAGGAGTATTTCCAGGAACGAGGGCCGACTCGCTGTTTCAGTATGTTGTTCTCTGTAGCATACTGTTGGTGCAGACTAGAGCACTGTGCGGCAGACAGGTGTCCTTATGGATATCATGAGATTGACTGACTTATTGTGTTCCTAAAGCTGTTCCTGAGCAGTGTATGCGGTTTGTCAGGGCACATTGTCCTGCCGAGGGGCCACTGCCATCGGGTAGTGTTGTTGTGATGAGGGGGTGTACTTGGTCCACAACAGTGTTCGGATGGGTGGTGCGTGTCAAGTGGCATTCACATGAATGCCAGCACCCAAGGTTTCCCAGCAGAACATTATAGGCATGAACATTTCAGAGTGGCCTTTTATTGTGGCCAGCCTAAGGCACACCTGTGCAATATTCATGCTGTCTAATCAGCATCTTGATATGCCACACCTGTGAGGTTGGATGGATTATCTCGGCAAAGGAGAAGTGCTCACTAACACAGATTTAGACAGATTTGTGAACAATATTTGTGGGAAATGGTCTTTTGTGTATATAGAAAATGTTTTAGATCTTTGAGTTCAGCTCATGAAAAATGGGAGCAAAAACAAAAGTGTTGCGTTTATATTTTTGTTCAGGATAGATAGATAGATAGATAGATAGATAGATAGATAGATAGAGTAATAATTATATATAGAGATGTATATCTCTCTCAATATAGATATATATCTCTATATATGTATATCTCTATACATCTCTATATATAGAGATATAGTATCTCTCTCTCTCCCTCTCTCTCTCTATATATATATATGTATAGAGAGAGATACAGAGAGAGAGAGATATATCTCTAACGTTTCATGACGTAAAGTGTCTTTCACTCCCATTCAGTCTTCGGCCCCGCCCCCTTCTGTATTCTGTACACATTCCCTCTGTCTCACTCAAACACACGTGCGCACAGACACACACTCCAGTCCGAGGCCCACAAATTACGCTGTCTCCCCATCGTATCAAAGTTGTGTCAACATTATCTAGCTAGCTAGATAGAGAGAGAGCTCTATATATCTCCCATATATAGATATCTCTCTCTATATATATATATATATACTGTATATACTTACATATATATATACAGTTGCAATCAAAAATATTCAACCCCCATTGCATTTTAGGTTTATTGGCAAAATTTAAAAATTTTCAGGTGTTTGCAATAAACAAATTACACAAGAACGGTTTAAATAGTTAAATAAAACTAATATTACAAGGATTTTATCCAAATTCAACACTAAATCCTACTTTCAATGACTACTGCAGTCTCCAAAATATTCAACCCCCTGAATAGAATTACTCATAAGAGCACACATTTGCAAATCAGGTGTGTTCTCAAGCACACCTGATGCAACCAATCAAGGGCTTCATTAGTTGCATCAGGTGTGCTTGAGATATAACACCTCAAATACCTGGACTGTTGACGGTGACGTTTCATTGCATGTTAGAAATATGACTAAGTCAAGAGAATTGTCAAAATCATTCAGAGAAGAGATCATTGCCTTGCACAAACAAGGAAAAGGATACAAAAAGATGGCAAAGGCACTGAATGTTCCTAGAGATACAGTTGGAAGCATAGTTTGCAAGTTTAAAGTTAAAGGAACAGTGGCTACACTACCTGGACGTGGCAGAAAGAGGAAGCTATCAACGGCTGCCACCAGAGTCCTGAGGAGGCAGGTGGTCAAAAACCCTCGACTGACTGCAAAAGACCTGCAGCAAGACTTGGTGGCAGCAGGCACTGAGGTTTCAGTTTCCACAATAAGGCACATACTAAATGCTGAAGGGCTCCGTGCCTACAGTGAAGCATGGCAGTGGCTCAGTGATGCTCTGGGGCTGCTTTGCTTCCTCTGGTACTGGAAACCTGCAGCGTGTGGAGGGCAAGATGGATTCAATCAAGTATCAGGAAATCCTGGGAGAAAATGTCATGCCGTCTGTGAGGAAGCTGAAGCTTGGGCGTCATTGGACCTTCCAACAGGACAATGATTCCAAGCATACCTCAAAGTCTACCAAGGCTTGGTTTCAGAAGAAGTCCTGGATGATACTAGAGTGGCCATCACTGTCGCTTGACTTGAACTCCATTGAAAATCTCTGGTGGGATTTGAAAAAGGTGGTTGCAGCATGCAAACCCAAGAATATTAGTGAACTGAAGGCCTTTGCCCATGAGGAATGGGCTAAGATTCCTCAGGAACGCTGCCAGAAGCTGGTGTCTGGCTATGCATCACGTTTGCAGCAGGTCATAACAGCAAAAGGGTGCTCTACTAAGTACTAAGCAGTGGCATTTTGTGGTGAATTTGGAGAAACCACTTGTAATATTTGTGTTGAGCTATTTAAATTGTTCTTGTTTGATTTGTTTATTGCAAACAGCTGCTAGTTTGTACATTTTGCCAATAAACCTAATTTTTAGTGGGGGTTGAATAATTTTGATTGCAACTGTATATGCGTACACATGCTCTGTCTCACTCAGATACACGTGCGAACACACAGACACTCCAGTCCAAGGCCCACAAATTATGCTGCCTCCCCATCCTATCAAAGTTGTGTCAACAACTTCAGTGAGGTGGAACTAGCTATGTCTTTAATATAAGAAACAAACATAATAAGGACTTACAGGAACAGCTGTCAGGTAAACTTGTGGTCTCTAACAGTAATGTTAACTTGGTGTGCTAGCTTCTAGCTTCTTTGTCTGTCTTGGTAATCTAGCCAGGCAGTACATAGCCACTATCTCTCTGTCTGCTTTTTATTTACCAGCCACTTCCAGCGCTGTTCTGTTACTCTGTGCCTATCTCTAAACATAAGTGTTGAAATTAAAATTACTTTTCAACCAGAGTTGTGCGTGGCTGAATACAGTCCTATATATGAAGACTTTCTTTTTCATCCTGAAGTCAGGCAGATTGTCTGCATTAACGTCTCCACAAATTAACACCTTTCCCTGGACATAGAAGTACTTTGTCTTCAGTCTGGCTTTTTTATGGATGAAATAATATTTCATGACAGCCTGAGGGACAGTGACTGACTAGATCTGATCCATGGCAGGTTTCTTTGAGAATGATGAAAGGATTGTTTGTTCTGGCCGTGGTTCCAGCAAGGTAACTCTGCCAGGACTATAAAGATGTCTGGGAAGGACATGTCTGTGCATCCTCTGCCAGAGACTTCAAGAAGTTTATTTTCCCTCCTCCAGTATTTGGAGCAGCACAGTGACACCAACATTTATTTCCTGATCGCAGGAAGGAGGAGTGGATTCTGCAGTTTTGGGATCCACACTAGCTCCAATGGTCCAAGTTAATGTCATGATATACTGGAAGCCAAGTAAGACTGTGGAGAAGCAAGCTAAAAAATATATCTTCTCAATCACTAAAAGGATATTAAACTTATTTAATATTTATCACCTATACTTGCCTATGAAGCACATATACGGTATGATATTGTACAGTGTAATACCGGTAATCCAGTCTGCTGTTCTTACTGTGTCACATGTTTTATGTCCTTTATTTATCAGTTTTATTATTGTATTGTATTGTATTGTATTGTTTGTGCTTTTTGATGCAGGCCAGTCTTCCCTCAGGGGCAGCAAAGTCTTGAATCTAGAAAACCTGTTTTGATGCTGTGTTAGTAGGGTGCCTTCACTGTAAAAAGGGACCAGCCCAATAAGTTATCCTGCCTTGTTTCTATAATTTAAATCAACTCAATATAATGAGTTGAGGAATTTAAACTTAATTTAATGAGTTATTGGTATCCCAACTTAAGGGCTTAAGCCAGTTCAATGAAATGGAAATTTCAATGTGTCAACCTAACTTGACAACATGAGTTTTACCAACAGTAACTGAATCTCTCATGAACTGAGCGTGACCCTTAATGAGTTAGCAATATTAATGTGCCGTAAAAAACAGTGCTTGAAATTTTGTCTTGATCTGATAAAGATTAATAATTATCATGTAAGATCTTTTAAAATACTTCAGGAGCTCCACCCAGTTGCAGCTGCCAATTAACAGAAGAAGAGGAACACTTGTTGTCGAGCAGATAGAGGACGGTTAAACCAACTGCGACCAGCTGCTCGGATCTTGTTTCTCGACGACCTGCAGGTGGCAGAAATCGGCGGGGAGCAGGCGAGCGTTGAACCCTAACCCTAACCCTTACCCTTGTTCAATAAATGTATTTGAACTGTAAGTCTATTCAGTGTAATCTTTAGTAAACTGTTTAAATTGCCATTATGAGTCAAGACAAAATTAGTTATTTAAAAACATTAGTTTGCTCAATTTGCAACTTTAAGTTCAAAAGCTGCCTTAAAAAGGTGAGTTAAAGTAACTTGAAATGCAATATAGTAAGTAGTTTGAACTCAAATTATCAAGTTTAAATGGTACAAAATCACTAGTTAAATAACTAGTATTACTGAACTTTATGAGTTGAAACAACATATAACATACAAATAACATATAAGTTAACAAGAGAAAGTAAGTTTTATTTAATGCACAATGTAATATTGTAAGTAATTTCAACTCAGAGTATCAAGTTCAAACAATAAATGGTCATTAATTAAGCAATTTATATAACTTACCTTCCTTAGTTGAAATAAAGCTTTTCTCTAAATTGAGTTAACTCATGTTTTTAAGGCAGCTTTTGAACTTAAGTTTATAAGTTAAACCAGCCTGAAATTTATTACAGTGCGCTATGCTTCCATGTCCTCTTAAAAAATAATTTACAGACATCACATGCAAAGAACAAAAGCAGCATCAAAGCTAACAAAAACATGCTACAGGCATCAATTGTGGTACCCAACAACATTTTATTTTACCAGTGTTTTTCTAAGGTTCCATAACCAAAAGGATGGGTTCAGTTTGATGTTGCACATTTGCAGTGATGGAAAGTAAAGTAAGCATGTTTACTCAAGCACTATACTCAGATACAGCTACACTTTGTTTATTTTACAGTTACAAGTTATCTGTGAGATTGGTGTTTTATATTAAAAAAGCACATGATTAACTATAAAATACAAAGCATAGTTAGACCAGGAGTTCCCAATCTGTTTGGCTTGTGACCCTTGAGTAAAAGGCATCAACATTTCAGATGCATATGAGTTAGTAGCATAAAGCCATCAGGATAAAATGTGGGCATTGTCTGCAGAAACAAACATTGGCAACATTTATTCTGCTGATTGGGTTTAGAAGTTCCATCAAAGAACCATTTGTTGCCTGAAATGGCAAAATTATGTCACAATCCCATATTCTGTGGTAGATTTTTGTGTTTTAGTGTTTTGTTTTCTGTTATGCTTGCAGAGGTGTGGTGAGAGGTTGGGCGGAGTTTCCCGTCACTAGAGCTGCTGACACACACGCACCTGCAGCAGGTTGGCGATCTCCAACTCCAATCTCCGCTCTCCACGCTACCTGCTGCCAGATGATTATGTCAACCAGACATGGTATATGGCTCAGCCCGAATAGCCTTCTAGTGATTTACTAGTGTTTTGTGTGTTTCAAGAGTTAACACTACGTTGTTCTGCCTCCGGTGTCCACCTGCAATCTAGCTCTGCCTGTGACCCTTCTTTCCCGCAACCCAGCTCTCTCCGCACCTCTCGAGCAGACAGCCTGCCCTTCTCGCACCTGCATTACCACACGCCACACAGCAACCAGCGCCACCGTGAGCTACCTCATCTCCTCCTTCCATCTCTTGGACAAAGGCTCACATCTGTGTAGCCTTACACCTCCACCAGCAGTCTCCTGGTTCTGTAAATAAAATACCTTGCACATCCCATCCTGCCTCGTGTACGCTTCTGGGTCCTACAAAATACTACTGAGCGTAACAAATTATCCAATATTTAACATAAGAACTAGAAAAGAAAAGACATGTCCAGAAGAGGAATAAAAATTTGCGATACAGAGCTTGTAGTTTTTTTTCTGCTTTCCGACCATTAAACTATCTCACGACCTCAAATTTATTTTTTGTCCCTGGGGGTTAAACCAGATGACTGGGAGCCATTGGCTAAAATACAGACCTCTCTATGAAGTGATTAAAAGTAGCTCCTCAGCTCCATTACCACAACTGTAAAATGCTGCTTACACATTTGTAATGCCTTAATATAATTCAAACAAGTGAGTTATATATAAGTTTACCCCTGTACAGCTGTCATGAGCAGGTAAATTAGCTATAGTAACCAGAACTGTTTTTTGTATCACGTTTTTTGTATCACGTTTCTGTTTGCTGGATAGTTGGGCAATTTAACATGGGATCTTTTGCGGATTGACTTGCTTTTGGAGCCAAACTCAATTAGCCAATTCGAGGAACTTAGTTCTTAGTACTTACACATAGGCTTAAGACTGCTGTGAGCGTTGTTTTAGCAAACTTTTTGCAGTTAGCAAATTTGGAGTCAAACAGAAAATGATGTTGGTGTTTTATCATGCTGTGATAGAGAGTATACTCAGATATGGAATGGATGGTTGGTTTGGGAATCTTACAGTGAAGCTGAAAGCACAATTAAACAGACTGTTCCACACAGCATTAAAAGTAATGGGGATGAGGGAGCATCCAACCCTCTAACAGCTCTTTGAGGAGATAGTAGTCAGACAGGCAAGGAAGATTACTGCCAACCCCTCACATGTCCTACACTCTCAATATGAGCTGCTTCTATCTGGTCGACAGATACAAAACCTCATTTATTCCCATATCAGTGGATCTCCAAAACTTAGGCCATAATGTGGGGGTATGATGAGGGCGAGGGGTGGAATGTATTTGGCACTCACTGTATTGTTTGCACTTGTGTTATGTAGTCTGTTGATGTATGTACTGTATTATATGTATTATTATGTGGCAGCCTTTTGTCCAAAGCAAATCTCCCACGGGACAAATAAATGAATCTGAATCTTGAACTAGCTAAAGCTATCTAAAACTTATTTTATCACTTACAGCAGCTTTAATTTTTGAGCCATGGAGGTTGCCACTTGGTTGAAATGTATACAGTGGAGTTCTCACAACTGCCTGCTGGGTTGTTGATATTAAAGCAGTAAAACAAACTACTGTAGTGCCAACCACTATGGATTTTACAACCATCAAATAACAATACTGAGTTCATCAGATGGTTCCAACAGTTTACATCCAATGAAAAACTGTAGATGAAGAAGTAAAAAATGTAAATATGATTTGACTTTTGTCAGTCTAACTTAAGTTCACGAGTCATTAATTGTAATTTCAGATGGACTTGGACTATTTACACAACAGTACCCACAATTAGAGATTAAATTGGGCCGGAGCCCTCCGGAGCTCAGCTCCGCCTCCTCACCTCGTCAGTACAGCCAGCAGGAGCTGAGCTCCCTCTGCTTCAGTGTTTTATTGTAATCATGGGTGTAGCTACCATTATATGACTTTTTAAAATCATTAATTTGGATCCCCATCAATACATCAGCGTGTTCACTCAGCGCTGTTTTCAGAGCGCTGTGTCAGAGCTTCATTACTGAATCTGTTCCGCTTGTTTATTGAGATAGAACCTGAACCAATGAAACTCCAGTCCACGTTTTCACTGCTACCGGCATTTTCTCGCATACAGCACAAGTGCACACACGCACGCACGCGCACACGGTGCTGCTGACGCACAGAAGGTGGGTGAAGTAACTGTCAAAGCAAAATGTTAACTTTGTTAATTTACTGAAACTAAATGTCTGTATTTTTCACCTTTATGTTTCTGTGATAAAGTCTCTACACAGCTAATGTTACGTTAGCAAATAGTGAAAAGATGAGCAGGGCGAGTAGTTTTCATATGATTAACCGCCCTCCTCATTAGCTAACTGTTAAGACGAGCTAATGCTACGTTAGTGTTTCCCATTAATTAAGTCATTCCGCCACAGTCTCTCACAGAAAAAAAAACTCCACCACCTCTCCTGACATCTAGGTTCTAAGTTAGAATTGATTATATCATATAATCAAGTAGGCCATAAGTTGATAAAATATGTATTAAGCCGATGGTGCAAGGTAAAAAAAAATATTTTGAGAGATAATGACCGCTGAGTGAAGAAGGGCTCCCCCTCCTTACAAAAGCCTTTAACCACTGCCCACAATAGGGTTGCAATGAAAAGAGGCATACATTATTCAACCTCTAATATTCCTCCTGGAGGCTGATGAGTGTTTCCTCTCAGCACCACATACTGTATCAAATCACAAGTCTTCCTGCTGGAAAGGAAACAATTATCACACAATTACAGCACTGTTTCGGTGCAAACGTCTCAAGGAGAGAAAACAAAGTGTGAATGGCAGCAACGACACCAGCTGATAAAAGACATCATGATAATGTGCAATACAGCTAGAGCTGAGAGGCAGTAAGGAGGCATAACTCTGCTGGATGATCACTAGGGTATAATGTGTGCTCCATTGCTGCCAATGTGCCCTGTCAAGTAAAACTGGTTAGCTGTTTACAACAGCAGGGAGAGAGACATGCATTATATTCTAATTGTTCAATTTGAATACTATCACTTTCAATATTCCACATTTAATACACTCCTTGGCTACAGCGTCAAACTTTGCCCCCTATGAAGTATATACCTGGTTAGGGAAGACAACTTGACAACATGAATGACACAAAGCTACTGGTCCTATGGCAATAAGTGGCATCTCGTCAGTGTTGCAGGGATTTCCTCCTATCCTCAATGCTAGTGCTGTATGTCTGTGAATGACAGTAATTCAGTTTAACGTGGAAATGAGATGGAAAAGCCTAAAAAAAATCACCAACTCTTACTGTGTTGGTAGTGATGTGCAATGCCATTGATTTCCTTTCCAATCTGATACCAAGTAAAACCCAGGTTTGTATCGCTGATACCAATTTGATACCGATACAAAGCCTTAATGAAATGGCCTCTATAATTTCAAGAATGCGCGGAACTCTGTTTGAGCATAAACAGACAAACTGAAGCCTAGACAGATGGGAATCACTTCTCAACAGTCAGGTACACTTTCTCTCTTTCTGTCTGTACCTGGAATATGCCTGCCAGTGCCTGAGGTCTCTTCTTCAGACCACATAACTTTCATCAGATCCTGTATTGAGATTAAATCTCAGATGCTTAACAATGTTTGTGGTGTTGCTACAGTGCCTCACAGTCCCACGTACATCACATTCAGCACGGTTGCTGTTCTGAGAACTGAAAAAGCTCCACACATGAGCCATCATAAATATCTACTCCCTATCAGTGGTGTCTTAAGCATTTATAATCAGAATCAGAGTCAGAATCAGAAATACTTTATTGATCCCCGAGGGGAAATTGCTTGTGTTACAGCTGCTCCCATTCAAAAGTCTTAGATAATATAAAAATAAAAATAAAGACTATATATAAGCAAGAATAATACAAATAGAATAAAAATATAAGAAATGTACATTCTACTAGAAATATATCTATATATACAGTGTAATAAATAATGCTACAGTTGAAATATGGGTTATTGCACATTATTTGTCGTAATTATTGCACATTAGAGAAACAAAGCGTCTAGAGTCCTCCTATTGATTCGGAGTGTCTGACACTCAGAGCGAGGAGTTGAACAGTTTGATGGCCACAGGCAGGAATGATTTCCTGTGGCACTCTGTGGTGCATCTTGGTGGGATCATTCTAGTACTGATGGTACTCCTGTGGCTGACCACCACGTCATGGAGTGGATGGTAGCCATTGTCCAAGATAGAGCCGTAGTTCGCATTTGACTATGACAGGCAGAAGGAGAAGTAGTTCCTATCAGTGTATATTATTTAGACTAGATCCTGGTGATCATGTAGTTTCTTTATACTATGGATGTCACGATTCTCCAAATCTTTGATTCGATTTGATTTCAATTTTACTTTGATTTTCAATTTGATCTTTTTTTTTGTTTTTTTCTTTTAGCACAGGTGGCTATGGCATTTTTAGACTAGTCTAGTCTAGGATCATTGGTTTTATTTTTTTGCAACTGCAGTGTGCACTCTTCACAGCAGATGTCATTCAAGTTTACAACAAAACATCCACTATGTGGTAACATGTATATATATGTTATATGTGGTGTTGTTTTTCTCAGTTAAGTCTACTTCTTTATGAGCCTGTGGAGATGTCCTGCCATATTTGTCTTGTTGCCGGTGGACGCGTACGCTACACGTGCATAGCAAGCAGATGGTGGTGCTGCGAAACGCCGCAGATTGGTGTGGCAGTATGGTAGTGTCATTCCATGGTCATGTGTGTGACGTGTTGGGAACCCACGCTGATCAATTAGCCGAAAGGTGAAGCTGCTATGTTGTTCTGCTGCTAGCATGCTGGTCCTACCAGTGATTGTTTGTCCTCGTTGATAGGTTAAAAATAACAATAAAGTCCTTACTGTCATTACTGTGTGTTTTAACCTGGGGCACAAGATTGAACCGAAATGAAAGTGAAACTTAACCCTTCACAGGGAAATGTCTGGTGTGTTCCCTCTGTAGTATTTATCCATGCTAAATAACATGCCCTGCTACTGACCCGTTCTACTCTGCTTATGATCTCTGGTCATGTCTCTGCCACGGTAGGTTAAACATGCCAGGCCTACAGTGATCATCAGAATCCACAGATGTGTTTTTAGCTGGTGCACTAAGCCAAACTGAGTGAAAACACACAACCCATTACTTTACACTCCACTGTGGCTTCAGTCACCAGCTTATATGACTGGCCACCCCAACCTGACGTCGGGCTAAGTTTCTCCAAAAGTTGACTCCGTCTCAACTTTTTCGGCACGCAGCACCGTAGCCAAAACGGACTACCCTCATTGAAATGAACGGGAAAACCTGCGTTTTCGCTGCAACACCAGATCCATTGTGAATCCACTTGCCACGCTACGACATGCTGTGTGTGTTTTTTCCTTCTTGGCACACCTGCCAGACGTGACACTGGGGGCATGGCTAAATCCTCAATTCCACCTTTGATTTCGAAGGTCGAGATCGTGACATCATTTCGACTGATATCTGACTTACAATTGAGATTGTGACAGCCCTAGTTTATACTGTGTTCTTGTTGATGATAAAATACACTTTTACCCAAAATTACTGGGTTTAGATATTGATCTTCGAATCTGAGCATTGATCCCTGAAAAAAAACTTTTGGGATCAATATGTCCAGAGCAATCCGCACACCACTATTTGTCAGACCTGAGGGGACAGATAAAGTGAGCTGCCCCCGTGTCCACATATTTTTGGCCAAATACTGGAGCATCCTTCAAGAAAACAGGCCAGAGAATGGAGATCAATTTTGAGGATGACTGGATGTTACAACAACTAGTTCCGGGCATGTTAGCACATTTTGCTGCTTCAACACTGTTCGCATTGTTGTCAATAGAACATGAGAGACAGCGATTCATCATCACTGGTTGCAGCCTGTTCTTTTATTGATGTGAAATAAACAATTTGGCTTCCAAGCCCAAAGGAGAAGCTGTGACCAGCATCAAAAGTCCTTCAGGGAGAAACTGACACATTTTATGTGGTTATCCAATCAGAGTTGATGATAAGTGTAGTCAACTGAAGCAATACATTCCTGGGAGCGTGCTGTAGTGACAGAGAAAGCTGAAAAAGCATTGAGCATAGAATGAATAACTGAACGTTATTTTTGGAAAGTTTTGACAGCCCTAATAGGAGGTATGCATGTGGTTTTAATCCACCTTTTCAAGAAACTGATTGGCTGTGCTCCAAATTTAAATAATTGTTTCTATCAACATGAAGATTTATCCTTTTTTGCTCTCATCCCAAAGATATGATACACCTGGGTATTCTTCAACTTACTTCAATACACTTTCATGTTGGACACCACAAACAAGATTATTCAGACGAACTTTGTGCAAGGAAGTTAAAGCTATCTTCTACGATCTGAGAAAGATCCCCCCCCCCCCCCCCCCCCCCCACCCCCCCCCCCCCCACCCCCCCCCACACCCTCCCGCAACAAGCAACAAGAGCAACAAGTCGGCCGGCAGAAACCAAATACGGAGCAAGCTTTGAATGCGGAGTAACGATGTCGGATTTACAATGCACGTTGAAACTAACATAAATCTCGTAAGTCATTACAATGCCCACAGCTAAGCTCCACAGCCAAGCTAGCGTAACGTCATTAGCATGTTACAGCTACGTTACACATTACAGCTACGTAATAAGTTACTATTTATTTAACAGCTAAGTTAGCTCTGGTACTGGGATAACAAGGGAAAAGCTAACAATATCAGTCATGTCGGTCACTACACTAACTAAAATGTTACTTTTGTAAGTGTTTTTAGTGTGTCTGTTCAGAACATGGTGGCTTATGTTATGTTGGTAATTGTCATTTTTGTGCTGGTTTATAGTTTAACCATTAGTGAGGTAGCTGTTACATTTCCTGACACCAGCTGTTTTATCCCCCGTTGAAGCACACTCTGCTGGACAAACTATGTCATTACACCAATTTTATATTACTTCAAGCATGTTTTTCTCCATTATAGTTTTTAAATATAAAGTTTTCATATCGATGCATATCGGACAATATATACGCTGAAACCGATATCTGCGAGAGGCTCATATCGGCCGATAAAACGGTTGGGCTCTACTATTTTGCACAATGTTCATTGTGTGTCCTTCAAGGAATTTAGATGGTAAAAAATTCCAAGGGGTCATGTTACTTAAAATGACCCTGCTTGTAGTGTATTGTGAGAAACATGAGAAAATCCTGCCTGAATAAACTCAGTCCACTGCATACAATTTAAAGGTGTATTTATCATTACCTCAATACAGTTATAAAAGGACAATTGTAGTAGGGAGAGAAGGAAGATAACTGGTTAAAATGGAATTGGAGAATTAGAAATGTCAGTTATGGTTAAGGCGTCCTGCAACAATGTCCTTTGGGAGGTGTACATAGGTGTGTCGGGGCAGGGTGGTGCTCCCATTGGGTCATCCCCCCTGTTAAAAATTAACAAATCACCTACTGGTAACGCGTATATGATAATCCATCATATTGATTTAGCAAAGGCTTCATTGAAAACAAATGGACAAGACTGGGAGGAGGGTTAGCAAAACAGCTGAGTAGTGACCGGGCAAGAGGTTGTTATGGAGAAATAAATCCGGACAGGATCCATTCATTCATCTTACTTGCATTACTTGCTGCTTCATTTAGCAGCCACGAGCAAATAAATAGGCCGATTTGGTGTAAACATGATAGCAATTTTAGCTTACAATGCTAACATAGAGGCTAACGTCTCTGTCGAACAAGTAAACAAGTGTGTAAACAATATTGCAGAGACAGAAAATGTTTCGACACTGTCTTATAACAGAAAAAAACTAACGGCAGCTTTCACAGTCATAAACCAGTATCGGCATAAAAGTTATCTGTCCATCATCCACAATAAAGACAAAAGATTACCTGCTCAGGGCCAAACAAACCTCTTGCCCACTTGTAGTTTCAAATGCGGAAGTGGGTTGGGACGAGACGTGACCAGGAGCAAACTGATAAACATATTTACAGAAGACAGTAAAACATGTTAACAACTTGTGCATCACTGTGAAATCATAGTGAAGGTTTTTTAAACTAAAGATGTAATCCTAACGCAATTTTGGGGAAAAATGAGTTGGGTGTAGTGTTGATCGCTGATTGCTGATAATAAGTGCTGAGCCCCATACCATCACAATATTGTGATTTAAAAAACAAGAGTGCACAAAAAAGTTGTGTGTCCTGTCAGAGTTGCCGTAAGGCAGGAGTGGTTGGTGTTTGTGATGTGGGAAAGGAAATGGAAAAAGTTTGTTGCTGTCTCCATGTACAGTTTATCTTTTCTTATTAACCTGCCCAGTTAGAATCACCTGCATGTTCAGATACACGACTGTGTGTGGTCACTCAGTTCTGCTATGAATTTGAGATGTGAAATGAGAATAATGGAGCAGATATCCAGACAAGTTGTGTTTTCACTGATACTACTGTATTATCATTAGCCAAAGGCCAATAATTAGCTGACTATTGTAAATGTGAAAAAAAAAGTACTATCACATGCATTCAAGTGTAATATCATACCCATCATGGGTCTGGCATAATCACAGTCTCTGGTAGTTTGCGACCCCAAACGGATTTGAAAAGACTTATTATTTATACCCCTTTTTAAGCCGAAATCTTCACTGTAGCTGCTAAGCTAAAAGCATCAGTGTGCACTGAAGTGGGTGCACAAGCTTGAGTGTACATCAAGTCCCCATCTACTTCAGTTGTTTAAGAAAATGTTGCAACGCTGTTTTACTATGAAGCTCAAGAGATGTTTTGTGGGGTACAAAACTTCACCTGACTTTTCATAAGCATGGGGTTGAGGATATAATGACTCCATTTTCATTTTTGGGTATACTGTTCCTTAAATAGCTTCTAATGTGTTTTCACGTAATGCAAATACAAATAAAATTGTATTAAAAAAAAAAAATATTATGCATGGGGGGATGTGTGACATGGGTAGATTACTATTTATTCACCTTAAATATTCATAGATTCTATATGCGCTACCTGTTTTGTGCCTATATTATCTTCAGTGTACTTGGATCCTGGAGGTTCACCAGTCCTCCATTGTACCGGACTCAGTTACAGATCTGCATAAACTGACTTTATGTGGTGTTTCCTATAATTTGGCTATTATTTATATACACGTATTGAATGCACGTTTTGCATAGGCCTATGTTATATCGTACAGTAGGCTATATTAACACACATGTTGCAGAGGCATCCCGTGTAGGCTGCTGACTGATCATGACCAGCCCAAAGTGAGCAATAACAGCGCGAAGATATAACAACTCACAAGAATAATAGTGCATCATACTCCCGGTGGCCCTTAATGATGTCACATACATAGTAAAAGCCAGAGAGGCGTATTAATTCCAGCCTAGCCTACAAACATGTTGGCAGCCTCAGCACTTCACAGTGCACTAGGCTTTAACAGAGCATCGGAACACTATCACATTATTACACAGCAGTCTTCTCTGTTGGAAACACGGTAAGAACATGGACAGGCATTAATTATGGAGCTGTATGTCCCTGTTGCTCTCTGCACGCGACACATTCGACCATTCACATCGAAACGAGAGTGAAACAGCGGCTTACCTTCGACAGCCCACACCGCTGGCAGTATCCATAGAAAATAGAAGATATCCATAATCACAGTTATTCCAGACATTTGACTGTAAAAAACAAATGCGTTCATCACGCAGACGTCCAGCAGGAGGCCATTGACTGTAGCTTCATTCAGAGCTGCAGCGCATCCTCCTCCTCCTCCTCCTCCTCCTCCTCCTCATCATCATCATCATCATCATCAGCAGCAGCAGCAGCAGCGGGATAAAGGCCGAGAAGCTTGCTGCTCAGGCCGGTTTGGGCGAAACCAAAAGGAAGGGGGCGGAAAAGCGACACATCAGCGGTGCGTCCTCCAGGAGTATAGGCCAATCAACTAATCAGAGCAGTTATTTAGGTTCATTTATTTCCATCTTTGGAAAGTAGCTAAATACATTTACTGAAGTACTGTGCTTAAGTATATTTTGATGCGCTTGCCCTTTGTTCTTTACTTGAACATTTCTATCTGATGCTACTTTATACTTCAGCTATGACTTACTTCTCAGATTAAGATTTTTTATTTATTTATTTATTTTACAAAACACATGTAATGTTATAAAATACAATATAGTGATCAAGATTAAAGTTTGTTCACAACTCTAGTTGGGGGCCCTTAGTTGTTAGCAGAGATACATTTAAATAACAGAGGCTCAAAGAGGTTAGCTGAACTAATATTTAACAAAAAGGCAGAACTTTATTTCTTCTCTCTTCTCCCATCAGTCATCTCAGACCCCTCTGATTTACTACATCTGGTGACCATTTGGAGGGTCAGACCACCCAACTGTATATACTATATAAACTCCACCTCTGGCACCTTCAGAGGTAAACGTCGCTTTGGCATTAATTATACTGAAAATCTGATAATGTCAGTGTAGAAAAATATGTTTTCTGCAGAAACACGTTTACTACAGATACTTTCAGCAGATTTCATTGACAATACTTCTGTACTTTTACTCAAGTAGGATTTTGAATGCACTTTCAAAATTTGAATCATTTCGAATTAACTAATGGTGATTTAACATGTCAATTCATAAATTATTTGATAGTTTATTTACAGTTATGACAATAGTAACAAAACACTACTTAACATTAGTTAATGGAGTAATAACCTTTTACTAATAGCCAATTAAAAGTTAACTAATGTTTTAATGGTGTCCATCTTAACTTAGGTGTTAATTCATACATTAAATTATAGTTTATAAAGCTTCTATTAACAGTTTATAAAATAGAAATGTTAATTCATAACTTACATTTGTGATAAAAAAGTTTGTTAACATGTATGCCATCAGATCCACAACTACTCAACATTACTTAACAGTAATTAACCTTAATTAATGCTCTTTGTGAGCCTTATTGTAAGATGAAAACATTTATCCGTTAAGTACGACTTTTTAGAGTTGCAAGAGTGCTAAATAATCATTTATTAACTGTAATCACCCATTTATTAATGCTCCTTGTGACCCATGTTGTAAAGTCAAAAACATGTATTCATTAAGTAACACTTCATAAATAATTAACCGTTTGTATTAACAAACGGTTAATTATGATTGATAAATGCTGTCTTGTTCATTAACATCAATTTAGCATAACATTGAAAACTTTATAATAAAAAAATTGAAAACTTTACAATAAAAAAACTGAAATGTCTGGTCAATCCTCTAAGTGTCTGTGTGGCAGCACTACTTTTAATAAACCATTATCTTAAATTCACGGACGTCATGTTAAGAGGCTGTTGGTCAGCTGGTCCCAGGGCTGATGGAGCTCAGTTCTACTACAGCCACACCTCCACATGACTGTTCAAAGCGGCTTGACAGCAGAAGCTCTAGCAGGAGTACTATGGTTTTCAAATGATGCTGACCGTTCATATTTACAGACGGGTTACCAGTGCACAGTGCAGCAGACTGCAGAGAACCCACTGACAGAGAGCAGTGAGTTATACGTTACTTATAAGTTTAAGATGTAGGCATCATACATGCTTTAAACTACTATCACTCCTGCTTTCTGCCACAATGTAGCAAAATATTCCAGCTAACGTGTGCAGTTAATTAGTCACACAAACTACTGATGTAATGTTTCAACCACAAAGGGTCTTCAGGTAAAAGTGAAGACATGAAGTTAGAAGAGTCATCTGATATGAGACATTTTCAGAAAGATAAAGATTTGGCACCATCTCTTATCTTATTGTCTTCATGTGATTGGACAGACCTGATCTAAGGTCATCTAAGATAAGAACCGTGACTTGGGACATCTATAATGTATTTAGCAAAGTTTAAGGACACTGTTACATGTTGATACTCTTTATATTTACTTTTTGGCACAACAGACATGGTTTATTATGCACATACACACAATTTCCTAATTAATTTTGCGGATTATAATATAATATAGGAGACAACAAGCAAATAATATAATTTTTTTTGCAGCAAAGGGCCCAGGCCGGACCAGACCTCGGACCCTGGGCCGCTGCCCGCTCTACCAACTGAGCTCATGGGCGCCCCAAATAATATCATTTTAACTTGATAAAGTTTAATGATAATGTAATATTTTGTTCATACCAGATACCAACTGGGAGTATTGTCCTGCATTGTAAGAAATGTCCGTAGAATTAAGTGTCGTAAAATCATGACATCAAAAAACTGTAAATGGACATGCAATGGAGCATTGTTTACTATATATAATAATAATAAGTAATATTTTGCAAAATACCAAACAAAACATAACTGTTCAGTTTAAAGTAAGAATATGTTAAAAAACAACAAAAAAAACCCCAACACATTTCTTTGTAGAAATGACCTTGTCACGGTTCAGGGTCTGTTTGGTTTGTTTCCTGTTTTACTTTGAAATTGTACCCTTGTGTGTCGCGTCCTGCTTGTCACTTCCTCCTGTGTTTTTCCGTTAATCCCCTCACCTGTCCGTGTCCGTCCTCACTCCACCTGTACCTCGTCCCGTCATTAGTGTCTCTGTATATAGCCTTTGTTCTCCCTCTGTCTTTGTCAGATCGTTTCCCTTCCCTCCGTGTTCCGTAACCTGTTTACCAGTCTCCGCCATTCCTTTGATGTCCCGTCCCAGTTGCCGTGTCCTCTCTACTTCGCCCGACCTAGCCAGTGTTAGCCTGTGTTCGTCTTCGTCCGTCATCCTTCGTATTGGTTTGTCTTTCCCCGTGTTGCCTCCCAGCTTCGTCCCCAGTGTCTGCTCATGTTTCCAGTGTGGTATGTTTGTAGTTTTGGTTTCTCTTTTGTTTTGTAATTTGCTTTTGTTTGCACTTCGTTTTAGCCTTTAGTTGTTACGTTGTTTTTGTCTACTTGCACCTTTTTTTTTTTTTAGTTTTTCTGTATTTCCATGTGTAGTTCAGCTTGTTAATTAAAAGCGCACCCTTTGTTTCCCCCCAAAACTGCCTCCTGTGTGTGTTTGCCAGTGTGTCTGCACTTGGGTCCTCCATTTAATATCCCCCAAAACGTAACAGTCCCATTACTTTAGTTTGAACGCAGAAAAACTGCGAATACAAAAAGCAATACGCTGTGAGTGCTAATTTTTAGACTGTGAAAGAACTTTAAAGATCATTTGGCTGGCCTGTGGCATGTCCAGTAACTGGTTGTAAAAATACACTCACTGTGAAATCATCATTTACTGCTCACATGTCCAGGAAACATAGAGACTGTTTGGTGAATAGTACAAGTGACATGTACAGAGAAATTATTTCACATTCTTCTGTCACTGAAATGTTTCCCACAGCTCAGATAGTGCAACAAATGTAAGCACTGAATTTCAATGAAACCTTTCTTAGGAATGTATGTTTATTCTACTTAAAATTACAAGGGCAGCTCCTCCTTCAAAGAAATGCAAAATGTGTGTGAGTTGGGGCAGGATTACACTTTAAGTAAACTGCATTCACTTTTAAAAAAAAATGAGGAGTCTAACAGACAATTCTATTGCTAAAATCTGCGATTGTGTGAAGGATTTAGATTAGTTTCCTACCTGTAATCAGGGACCACTGAGAACAATATATTCAAGAGCTCAGACAATCAAAAGTGTTCAAAAATGTAAAGCCTAAAACCATCACATTAGGAAATGATGAAAATATGACACAAAGGGTTGCTCACTACATACCTGTGAAGCAAACATTCAATAGCATATAAGAATCAGAATTGTGGAAGAATTCTTAGTCCCAACAATCTTGTGAAACAGACTCAGATGGTTTTGGTGATATAAGTGATGGACAAAGCTAGTCTAACCAGTTCTTCATTGGAAATTCTGGATGCCTGAAGCTAATTCTGTACCAGGATGCTTTTTGTCAATAAAATCGGCTCTGCAAAGAAAAAACAAAGTTGTTGCAGTCTATCTTTCTGTACACTTTCTGTGATGTTACTGGATTTGAAAGATTCTGAAGAAAATGTTATGACTATAGGTGGTGAAACAAAAGGGCTTTTATTGTATTGCTGGTGATAATTTGGGCTTGCACAGCATTTGTGGGTTTACTGAAAACTTCAGCCATTCTCCGTACTTTTGCAGGTACTGTGAAGTCACTCGAAGTGAGTTTCAGAATGATGGTCCAAATATTTGTCGTCCATGGTGCACCCCTGACTGTTTCAATTCTGCTGTTGGTGATCTTATAAGCTGGAAACAATCAAAACATCAAAAGAATAAAGGTAAATTGTCTTCAATGCTTTGAAATCTTTTCATGTATGCCTCCCACCTTGTTAAGGTCATGACATATTTAAGGGTGTTTTATGCTATGATGTTGGACTGTACTTGAAGTATTTCATTAAGAAAAAACAGCTTACATATTCACTTTTGACTCGGCGCATTAAGCAATTCAAGTACAAAGGATCCGATGCTCTCACAAAGCCATGTGCTGTCAACTCTGAGGTGTCCAAACTCTTGGGTCAAGAATTTCTTGATGTTGCTGCCTGTATTAATTGGTGATAAAGTGTAAAATTCAGAAAATGATGTGGCAGTTAACTCTCCTGCTTAAAGATTTGATGTCAATGTGATTTGTGCCTGAAAGATTTTGTTGTCACATGTAGCCTATCTTGATATTATAATCAAAGATTATTTGGATTCAAGAAAGTGTCTGCCTAACTTTATCTGAAAGACGTTGGATGTTTCAGGCAGATCTTTCGGCTGGGCCAGGATGCAGTCAGCTTCTGCAAGTCAAAGACAGTTGTACATTTTCCCCCAACCTTTACAGTGACATAATTAAACATGTAGTTCGTGATTTTGGCTTTTCAGAAAACGATACCAGTGTTTCCACAGAAATACAGTAAGGTACATCATATAAAAAAGCCCATTTCCTTATATCAAAAAAATTATGAGTCCATGGAGTTCAGAGAGCTTGTCATTATTTGAATTCAAAATAGTTGTATTTTGTTATGGATACGCATAAATCTGACCATCATACTGAATACCACCTGTACTCGGTAACAAAGCAGAGTACAAGGATGCAGTGTCTTTACATTAATGACTTGCTAGATTGTATCCGTTACCATCATACATTACTGATGGGCACCAAGTTATTCCACTGAAAGACAGTGTTTCGTAAAAGTAAACATGATCTTGGCAACTGTTGTAGAGAATTCTAAAAATGCACATGTATGCTTATTAGAAATTGCTTACTAGGAAAGTGACCGCTGTTTTTCCTTTTTAGTTGAACAGAAATAAAAGTTGAAAATTATCTCACATTATATACTCCAAGTAGAGGTGCCTGTTATCTGAATACCGTATATGGTACACTGTTGCTTGTCTAAATGTATTAATTAGTTTTGTCGTCTTTCTTGATTGCAGAAATGACTGACTTGGAACAAACATTTCTGTGTCGCTATCACTGAGGTCTTGCCCAACCTTCCAGAGGTGTAAAAGGACAGAGAAGAGACATTACAATCCTTCGGGGTGGAGACATATGATGATTTTCAGTTTATGGAGGAAGCTGATTTGCTGTCAACCTTGAGGCCCAGTCAAGCCCGAAAAGTCCTTGCTGCCTGGAAGCTGAAATGTAAGTATTGGAGTACAGGATGCAACCAGTCCCCAAAGTAGCCTACATAAAAGATCAGTCTGAAATATAAAAGATTTACATGTGTTGTATGTATCCAAACATTGTATGTTCTTGATAATCTTTGTGTATTTTTGCAGCTCATCTGTTTGCGCCTTGCCAGGACCTTCCCCATCCTTGCAGTCTCTTTCACCAAGAAGTTTGACCTCAACGTCTTCCAGCAGTTACTAAAGGCCTGGTATAGATTGGGTGGATACGCAGTGGTGTCAAAAGTATTCACATTTATTACTCAACTAGAAGTATAGATACTAGGGTTTAGAAATACTTCTGTAGAAGTTGAAGTATCCACTGAAGCTTTTTACTCAAGTAAAAGTAAAAAGTGCACTGGTTTCTAAACTACTTAAAGTATAAAAGTAATAAAAGGAAAAAATGCCATTAAGGAAAAAAGCATATATGTGTACGACTGACCATTAACATGTGTTTCATGGAGCGGAAAATATGATGACTAGTTGCATACAAGTACTGTAATGGTGTGAAACTTCATACCTCAGAAACATGTTATTTCTCAATAACCTTTATTTGGATAAGCAGTCATCAACACAGCCACTACAAAAACGTGTGTGCGTGTGTGTGTGAGAGTGTAAGAGAGAGTGAGTGTGTGAGTGAGAGAGAGTGAGTGTGTGAGTGAGAGAGAGAGTGAGTGTGTGTGAGAGAGAGAGTGAGTGTGTGTGAGAGAGAGGGTGAGTGTGTGTGAGAGAGAGAGAGTGAGTGTGTGTGAGAGAGAGAGAGAGTGAGTGTGTGTGAGAGAGAGAGAGAGTGAGTGTGTGTGAGAGAGAGAGAGAGTGAGTGTGTGTGAGAGAGAGAGAGAGAGTGAGTGTGTGTGAGAGAGAGAGAGAGTGAGTGTGTGTGAGAGAGAGAGAGAGTGAGTGTGTGTGAGAGAGAGAGAGAGTGAGTGTGTGTGAGAGAGAGAGAGAGTGAGTGTGTGTGAGAGAGAGAGAGAGTGAGTGTGTGTGAGAGAGAGAGAGAGTGAGTGTGTGTGAGAGAGAGAGAGAGTGAGTGTGTGTGAGAGAGAGAGAGAGTGAGTGTGTGTGAGAGAGAGAGAGAGTGAGTGTGTGTGAGAGAGAGAGAGAGTGAGTGTGTGTGAGAGAGAGAGAGAGTGAGTGTGTGTGAGAGAGAGAGAGAGTGAGTGTGTGTGAGAGAGAGAGAGAGTGAGTGTGTGTGAGAGAGAGTGAGTGTGAGAGAGAGAGAGAGTGAGTGTGAGAGAGAGAGAGAGTGAGTGTGAGAGAGAGAGAGAGTGAGTGAGTGTGAGAGAGAGAGAGAGTGAGTGTGTGTGAGAGAGAGAGAGAGTGAGTGTGTGTGAGAGAGAGAGAGAGTGACATCAGTCAACATATACATCAGTCAACATATACAAGAATGGGACTGTCATGGTGCAGGGAAACCTCAGGCAGTTTGAGCTGGACTTTCCCCTTTTAAAGGAAAGAGCCCAGCAGGAGAAGAGCCCCCTATCTGATGACACCCACACCCTGCCAGACACAGACACCACCTCCACCCCCACCTGCCCCCCTGCTGACCAGAAGAGTGAGCCCCCCAGCTCTGAACAGGCCCAGGACCCCCAGCTGACCTCCACCATCACCGACATGAAGGTGAAGTTCAGTGAGCTGGAAAGAGAGCTGGTCCAGCTGAGAGAGCTGATCAGCCATCAGCCGAACCAGGAGGAGGCCTGCAGCCTCAGCACAGAACTGAGCAGACTGAGGCAGGACAGGGAGCAGAACAAAACAGAGCTGAGCACCCTGAGGACTGAGATCAGAGAGCTGCAGCAGCACCAGGAGAACCACATGGCAGCACTGAGCGCCCTGACAGAGGAGGTGAAGGAGCTGAGAGAGGAGGGAGAGAGCTACAGGAGAGAGCTGGCCTCTCTGTCACAGAAGCTCCAGGAGACAGACAGAGTCACCCCAGACCTGACAGGACAGCAGGACTCACACCCAGACCACAACCAGGACCCTGGGAGCCCCACCCAGAGACACCAGGACCAAGAGGCTCCACCCACCCAGAGACACCAGGACCAAGAGGCTCCACCCACCCAGCAGCTCCCCTCCAGTCCACAGACCAACACCACACCCAGACCACCCCCCAGCCCACTGGATGACTCCACCCCTCGTCCATCCAGACCGGCACAGCAGCCAGACATCGTCATCCTCATCGACTCCAATGGAAAGTTCTTAAATGAAAAGAAACTTTTCCCCAACCACAAGGTGGCCAAACTCTGGTGCCCAACCAGCCAACATGCCATGGAGCTGCTGTCAGAGGAGCGTCTGGGTTCTCCGAGTCACATCATCATCCACACCGGCTCCAACGAGCTGAAGACGCAGCAGGAGAGAGTGTCAGAGTCACTCAAAGGAGTAATAGAAAAAGCCTCCAGCACCTTCCCAAACAGTAGAGTGGTTATATCAACCCTGCTGCCCAGGAAAGATTTCCACCCAGACACCATCCACAGGATCAACAGCAGCGTCTCCAGAGACTGTGTCCTGAGGCCCAACGTCCACCTGGCCCACCACCCCACCCTGGACATCAGCTGCCTTTATGACTATGTCCATCTACTTAAAAACACCGTCCCCATCTTCGCCCGGACACTGAAGGACGTCGCTCTCAACCGAGACCAGTCCACTCCCCAAAGAAGGAGCAGGTCGGACTGCGGCACCCCCAGACTGCCATCCAGACCATCCAGACCACCCCCACTGAGACCTGACTATCTTCATCCCCCTACACGACGACCCCACCAGCACAGCTACGAACCCCCTCACACCCGACCAGAGCCCCTCCTCCCCCCAAGAGCCCCACCCCAGCACCATCACCAGGAGCCACGCCCCGGCCCACTGAGCTACGCTCAGGTGGTGAGGAGAGCAGCAGACCCCCCCCTTACCCTTCCAACCTCCAACCCCACCCCTACACCCCCACAGAGCCAACTGAGAGACATCCAGCACATGCTCAGCCTGCTCTGCTCCCACCTGATAGGTCAAACACAGTAGACAACCCTAGAGTGTTTATTTATTTATTTATTGTTATTATTATTATTACTATTATTATTATTATTATTATTATTATTATTATATTTAATTATTTAATTATTACTTATTCATTCATTTTAAAGAGTTATATTATTATTAGGTAAGATAATACCTAACATGTCCTAAAACCGATCTCTTCATTTACACTAGGATTGGAAGTTTATCTCATTTTTTAACACTGAATGCTACATTTTGAGTTTTAGAATTTAATGAAATCTAAATCGTTTGTTATCTCATGTTGGAACATCCAGGGTCTGAGGTCCTCTGCTTTTGGCCTTAAAAGCAGGACCCCAGACTTTAATAGAGAGTTAAAAAATTCAGACATCATTGTTTTGCAGGAGACTTGGAACAGAGGAGACGTGTCCACTGGTTGTCCTTCAGGTTATAGAGAAGTCCTTTTCCCATCTACCAAATTGAAAAGTGTCAGCCAAGGCAGAGATTCAGGAGGGATGTTGATCTGGTACAAGATGAACCTCACACACTCAATAGAATTACTCAAAAAAGGAGATTTTTCAATTTGGTTCAAAATAAAAAAAGAGGTGGTCTCCACAGACAAAGACATATTCATGTGTGCAGCCTATATCCCCCCATCAGAGTCCCCTTATTATAACGAAAACAGCTTCTCCATTCTTGAAGATGAAATCAGCTTCTACCAAACACAGGGAAACGTGCTGATCTGTGGTGACCTTAACGCCAGAACAGGCACAGAACCAGATCTGATTAATGCACATGGAGACAAACACATACCGGGCCAGATCAACATCCCCTCTCCTTCACATCGGCACAGGAACAACTTTGACAAAACCGTCAACAGAAATGGGCATCAGCTGCTGCAGTTGTGTCGCACGCTGGGTCTGTACATAGTCAACGGTCGGCTTCGAGGGGACTCCTTTGGTCTCTACACACACAGCTCTCCTCTTGGCAACAGCACAGTGGACTATAGCCTTACAGACCTAGAGCCCCTCTGTCTGAGAGCGTTCACCGTCAGCCCCCTAACACCCTTATCTGATCACAGCAAAATCACCCTGTACATTAGGAAGACACCAACAGACCCCCATGTAGCAGAGCCCAGCAAACTCAACCGCTCCAAACAACCCTATAGATGGACAAGTAATAGCAAGGATGACTACCAAAAAGCAATCGGTCATCCAACAATCCAATCCCAGTTAGACCATTTTATCACCACCTCATATCCCCACAGCAGTGACGGCCTGAACCAGGCTGTTCGGGATATTAACTTCATATTTGACAACACAGCATCTCTGTCCAATCTGAAAAAATCTCAGCGTCACAGTTCAAACTCAGCTAATGAAAAGTGGTTTGACTCTGACTGCAGGTGTCTGAGAAAAACACTCCGGAAACTATCCAACGAAAAACACCGACATCCTGACAATCATGAGCTGCGCCTCCAGTACTGGGAAACACTGAAATCATATAGGAAAACACTGAGAGCTAAAAAGGAGCAGCACGAACAGCACCAAATTAAAGAAATTGAAGAGTCCATTGACTCAAATAATTTTTGGAAAAAATGGCATTCATTCAACAAATCACACAAGGAAGAATTGGCTATTCAAAACGGGGAAATATGGAAAAACCACTTTAAAAACCTATACAGTGCAATCACTCTGGATTCGGCCCAAAATAATCTGCTCAACAAACTAGAAACCCTTGAATCAATCGTTAAAGACAACCAAAATCCTTTAGATTATGAAATTAGTGAAGGGGAGCTGCTGGCTAAGATCCAGGCCCTGCAGTCACGGAAGGCAAGTGGCCCTGATGGCATCTTAAATGAAATGCTTCAGTTCAGCAGCCATAAAATCAAGACTGCCATATTGAAACTATTCAATCTGACTTTGAACATTGGACATTTTCCTGACACCTGGAGCCGAGGGATCATCACTCCAATCTTTAAAAGCGGAAACAAATACGAGCCAGACAACTACAGAGGCATATGTGTCAGCAGCAACCTGGGGAAGTTATTCTGCAGCATCTTAAACAGCCGTCTGCAAAACTTCCTCAGTGAGCACAATGTCCTGAGCAAGAGTCAGATTGGTTTTACACCACAACACAGAACCAGCGACCACATCTACACCCTCCACACCCTCGTCCAGAAACACGTCCACCAGAACAAAAACACAATCTTCTCTTGTTTTGTAGATTTCAAGAAAGCATTCGACTCAATTTGGCATCATGGTCTATTCCTAAAATTATTAGAAAAAGGTATTGGAGGAAAAACCTACGATATCATCAAAACAATGTACATAAATAATAAATGCGCTGTAAAAATTGGAACCATGGAAACAGACTTCTTCCCCCAAAGTAGAGGAGTGAAGCAGGGCTGCAGTTTGAGCCCCACCCTGTTTAACATCTACATAGATGAACTGGCCAAATCCCTGGAAGAGTCCGATGTCCCTGGTCTCACCCTCTCTGACATAGAAGTCAAATGCTTATTATTTGCAGATGACCTAATACTGCTCGCTCCATCAAAGGAGGCTCTACAAAAACAGCTAGATCACCTGCAGAAGTTCTGTCAGACCTGGGCCCTGACCGTTAACCTGGAAAAGACAAAAGTCATGGTCTTCCAGAAACGACCTAAGAGTCAGACAAACCAACACCGGTTCCACCTGGACTCTACGGACATAGAACACACACACAGCTACACATATTTAGGACTAAACATAACATCGACGGGAAATTTCAATCTGGCCATTAAAGATCTCCGAGATAAGGGCAGAAGAGCTTTCTGGACTATAAAAAAATCCTCAAACATAGACATACCTGTCAAAATCTGGATCAAAATATTCCAATCCATAATTGAACCAATTATATTATACGGCAGTGAAGTGTGGGGCCCTCTCATCAACCAAGACCTTGAAAAATGGGACAAACACCCAATCGAAAGCCTGCACACAGAGATCTGCAAAACTATCCTCAAAGTCCACAGGAACTCCCCCAACAACGGATGCAGAGCTGAATTAGGCCAATTTCCCCTGTTAATTCGGATCCAAAAAAGAGCCATAAAATTCTACCAACACCTCAAAGCCAGCGAGCCCCGCTCCTACCACTACAAAGCCCTACAATGCCAAGAGGAGAGCACAGACAGGAGTCCCCTCAGCCAGCTGGTCCAGAGGCTCAGCTCCAACAGCACCGGGCACCAAGACCGCCCTCACACAATCCGGCCCCACCAAATTATAGCAAAAGAAAAAGACAATTACATCAACTATTGGACATCTACAACCAAAACCCAAAGCAAACTCCAATGCTATTTGGCCCTAAACAGACAATACACAATGGCAGAATACCTGAGCTCTGTAACCGACCCGAGACTGAGGAAAACGTTGACTATGTACAGACTCAGCAGCCATAACCTGGCCTTGGAGAGCGGCCGGCACAGACAGACGTGGCTGCCCAGAGAGGAGCGGCTGTGTCGGCTCTGTCCACACAGACAGGTGGAGACAGAGCAGCACTTCCTGCTGCACTGTGACAAATACACCGATATCAGAACAAAACTTTACTACAAAATCTCACACACAACCCCAAATTTTGACAAACTCCCAGACACAGAAAAAATACAATATTTACTGGGAGAGAAAAGTGCCACTGCTGCAGATGCAGCAAGATATGTTAGTGCCTGCCACAGAAAAAGAGAAGCTGCAAACACCGGACATGATCTCCTCCACTTACCTGCACACTGATACGCACACACACACACACACACACACACACACACACACACTTTCCATTTTTATTTTTATTTATTTATTTTTTCTCTTTTCTTTTCTTCTTCTTTTCTTTTCTTTATTAATTTATTTGTTTTATTATTATCATTATTATCATTATTATTAATCATATATCTATTATTTATTCTGTAATTATTTACTGTATCAACATTGTATATTGTGTTTTGTTGCTTTGGCAAAATTGCTTAAACTTTCATGCCAATAAAGCTCATTTGAAATTGAGAGAGTGAGTGTGTGTGAGAGAGAGAGAGAGTGAGTGTGTGTGAGAGAGAGAGAGAGTGAGTGTGTGTGAGAGAGAGAGAGAGTGAGTGTGTGTGAGAGAGAGAGAGAGTGAGTGTGTGTGAGAGAGAGAGAGAGTGAGTGTGTGTGAGAGAGAGAGAGAGTGAGTGTGTGTGAGAGAGAGAGTGAGTGAGAGAGAGAGAGAGAGAGAGTGTGTGAGAGAGAGAGTGAGTGTGTGTGAGAGAGAGAGTGAGTGTGTGTGAGAGAGAGTGAGTGTGTGAGAGAGAGAGTGAGTGTGTGAGAGAGAGAGTGAGTGTGTGAGAGAGAGAGAGAGAGTGTGAGTGTGTGAGAGAGAGAGAGAGAGTGTGAGTGTGTGAGAGAGAGAGAGAGAGTGTGAGTGTGTGAGAGAGAGAGAGAGAGTGTGAGTGTGTGAGAGAGAGAGAGAGAGTGTGAGTGTGTGAGAGAGAGAGAGAGAGTGTGAGTGTGTGAGAGAGAGAGAGAGAGAGTGTGAGTGTGTGAGAGAGAGTGTGAGTGTGTGAGAGAGAGAGAGAGAGAGTGTGAGTGTGTGAGAGAGAGAGAGTGAGAGTGTGAGAGAGAGTGAGAGTGTGTGTGTGTGAGTGAGTGAGATTTAGTGGCTCTGTGGTAGCTTGACGTAGTTTCAGCGTGCGGCATGCATGATATCCTGCAGGGCAAATTTAAGCAAATAAAGATTCATAAATGCAGGACATGATGTACTGTACGCTTGTTAGAAGGGAAATAAACAATTCCTCCCTACCAACTGATTGTCCTGGACCCTCTCTGTCTGACCTGAGCTAACAGAGGCTTCACTTCACATCACCCCATCCCACCAATCCCAGCAGACACACAAACAATGTCAACAATATCAAATTTGAACAAATTATACACGAGTTACCAATAGGCTTTGTTCAGCCGCAGGTACGCATCCAACTGCTGGGTCGCTTCAAGAGGGCCAGTCTTCTTCAAGGAGGAAAAGAAGTCGTCTTCCTCAGATGATGCGGAGCCCCCACTGGTGTGATTCTCGGTCTGACAGTCCAAGTGGCTTCTGATATAGTCAAGGCCTGTGGAATAAACAAAACAAACAAAAAAATCAGCACAATTGAGATTATACAACACTATTGTAATTGTGTGTTGGCTAGTGTGTGTGTCTGTGTGTGTGTCATTAAATGTCATGTCAGCCTCATTTCACTGACTCCATAGGAATTCACAGTATTACAGGAAAGTTGAGCAGTGAGACACTTACCAAGTTTGAGGACATTTCTGTCACTTGTCCAGCAGGTCTTAAATTTGGGAACTAGAATGGCTGAGGCTATCAGCTCTGGGTCTGCAAGCATCTCTCCGAAGCGTTTTTCAAGGCCTGAAAGAAGTGCAGCAACCAAAGGCTCTCAGAACTTGAAGACACGCGAAGATGCTGGAGCTTGGTCCTCAGTAGAGTTATGGTGGGGACCAACCATCCCATCTGCACCGTGGTTTCTCCCTGAAGAACATCAAGTGCCTTTGCAACTGGGCTCATTGTCTTCGCATATTCTGCAAGAAATGCCAGTTCCACTGGAGTAAACCTGTACAAAAAGGAAAAGAAAAACACAACATGGAACATTTAGCCTAATTGATGTACCACCTTCAATTGCAGGAACTGATCATTTAAAAAGAAAAATATTGTCATCTGAGAAATGTAGATGTAGGTAAGTTATAAATCACATCCATAGTAAATATACACTATTCGAGTCTCCCACAGCTTGGTTTGTTTGGACGGCGGAGCCAAAGAACCTTCAGTGGATGACCTCCTTTTCAGGGAGGTAAGTTGCGTGTATCTCTCCAGATGTGTGGGGTGTTTCTTCTGTGAAGAAAATAAATGCATAGGCACAGATTGAGACTCATCATTTCTCTCAAACCACAAGCTCAGACTACCTAGGACTGCTGTGTTAAATGTCATGCTTGAGGTTTATGGATGAAGGTAAGACTACAAGTTAGGTTTCACTGCTCCCTTGAGAGGTTTAGAGATCACACGTATGAATAGCTAATATCCCATCTCTCCCCATACTAACATTGCCTGTATATTTGAACCTGCGCTGCTATGCTGAATCCCAACTTTATCTGTTTGTGCCAGGTTAATAAAACTGCTGCATGGTCCTACTCTCCTCGTCATTTGATTGAAAACCACTACGCAGACATATGAGGGGTTACACTTACATGAAACTAAGCTGGTGCTGTACGGTGTGTCTGGCTCTGCGCTCTGCAGTCAGACCCTTCTCCCACAAGCAGCTCATGCTTGGTGCATGGTTTACCAACAAGTTGTAAAACCCACGGCATGTCTTAGCATGTACCTAGCCATAGCAAGCATTGCAAATACCATTAGTATGTCACTAAGTTACTATGATATTCTGTCATTATTCGGCTGATTAGAAACTTGCAGCTTACCTCGATATGCTTTCTCAAATTGGACGGCGAGTTCTTGAACGCCATTAGCTCCTGGTATTTTGGCGCACAGAGCTTGCAGTGCATTCGATATGAATTGTTATGTCTTCCAACCACGTCGAATATTTCTGCTGCTAGGTGTACCAAATTTGGCTCCTGGCTCCCTCCTCGCTCGCGGACCCGAGCCTCCTCACTCGTGGTCGGTTCGGAGTGGGACATTTCGCTGCTCTCAGTCTCTGCCACGTGCATCTTCGCATGATAACGTGTTGTGCTGTCTACTTCTTCGAAACGTTTGCTCTGACGTGATTTGTGTCATGTGCAGGGGTGATGGATCACGTACAGACCAATAGGGTGTCGTAATGGGATTGTGTTTATACTCCTCATCCAACCACAATCAAATTTAATGGCGCGATTGATCTGGATTGGGTTGGTTTTTTTTGAACGGTGACAAGCCAAAATAAAAACAGGGCGAAATGAAATGGGAGTAAGGAGGCTTTTTTATAAATGTAAAGAAGTAGAAAGTACAGATAATTGCATGAAAATGTAAGGAGTAGAAGTAAAAAGTAGGCTGAAAAATAATTACTCCAGTAAAGTATAGATAACCAAAATTTCTACTTAAGTAAGGTAACGAAGTATTTGTACTTCGTTACTTGACACCTCTGTGGATACGTTTATGAAACCATAAGAGAAGTTCCCAGTGGAACTGATGCAGGCATTGGAGAGAGGGAAATGACCATGATTGATGAAGGAGATAGTATGGATTGGGGTTTGTGAGATGATGTGAAAAACTTGTATAAGTAGAAGGAACTGTGTATAAGTAAAAGGAACGCTACTGACATTGCCAAAAAGATGGTGGCAAAATATCCCAAATCTCTGCAAGACATAATAGAGGGAGACATTATTCTATTATATACCCTGTCATTAAACAACTGCAAAATAGGATTGAGAATGTGAAGCGATCTACGACTTCAAAAATAAGAAAAACTAAAGCATTGTGCTGATGCGTCTGACAAATACGAAGTTCCTTCAGAAAAGAGACCGGCAAACCAGGACGCTTATGGTTGCATCAAATGGAATCTAAAATGCCTGTCCCTTGGAGAGACTGCAGAGAGCAAGCAGTATATATAAAGAAAAGTTTTTTTCCCCCATAAAAACAGGGGTTTTCTACAGTTTGGTTTATATGTGGCATTGTATCTAATCAGGAGATGATGATTCACAAATAAATCCAGATGTCTGTTCGGCCTTTTACCTTTACCCAAAGAAGACTGAGACATCTATGGTTGAAATAATCAGACCAGTTAGATCCACATCAAATAAGACAGCTGTGTGCTTGGTGTTTTTTCTTTTTAATTTCTGAAGTTACTTGTGATTCAAGTCATTTTTACAATAAGTACTTTTGTACTGTACTTTAAGTATTTATTTGATCACTACAGTGGGAGAGACTAAATGAAGAACAGATGAGGAAATAGCTGATGGTGGATATTTTTTCACTAAAGAATAAGACAACGGATTTGTATGTTAACAGATAACTGCTCCATACAAAAAAAAATAAACGCATCATAAACGAAGAAGAAGCATTACCTAACCATAATCACTTTTTCATTTTTAATTTCAAATGAAATAAATGTTGCCAATAAAATAATTGCTTTACTTTTAAATTTGGAACGAATCATGAAATGTTTAATACATGTGTGATTGCACATTTACAAGGTTCACAAAAACTATGTTAAATGGTAAATTTTGCTTGTGCTTCTTTGCATTTATGAAGACTTGAAGTTTTCAACTTTGTTAACTGTCACTAAGAAGCATTATGTTACACCCTTGGACACAAATAAGACTGCACAATTCTTTTATTCTTTTTGTTTATATACAAAAATGCATGCACATCAGCATAACTTGGCTGCATAGCCTACTGTAGGCTAGATCTACCGAAAGACTATCGCTATAATCATTAATATTTTTTATGGAGGGCAGGTTACCTCTTAGATATTAATATGGTCAGCAGAGTAACCCTTCAGATATTACTCTGGTTAGACGGTATAGTGTAAACCCAATACACTTAAGGTGAGGGGAAATAACTCAAGTAGAGAAACAAAAGAAAGCATTTCGGAAAATGCGGTTATCTACAAAGGAATAATATCAAATCAAACCTTCTTATAATTGAACTATTATAAGCTCAAAGTCACTGAATCCTAGTTGAGACAGCAGCCCAAGATTTAACAGGTAATTTCCACAGTTTTGTGAAATATCGGATTTTTAATGCCAAATTATTGATTTTAACTTAAATAAAACATTAAATGAATAGATTTATATTCAATCCACCCAACAGGTAGACATTTAATACCAACAACAACAATGATAATGATAACAGCAATAATAATAATAACACTACTACTACTACTAATAATAATAATAATGATATAATAACGGCAATACCACTACTACTAATAATAATAATTATAATTATAATAGTTCTAATTAAAACTATAACAAGAGCAATTATAATAATAATAAAGACGATGATGATTGTGATAACAGCAGTCAAGCAGGACCACAGTAGCAGGGACAACCACGATCCATGGGAACTTGTGATGCGAGGAAGCACAGAGACCTAGGGGAAGAAGCCAAGTAAGTTATAACTTATAAGTACCTACATTAATATGTAAACCCAGTGGCGGTCCAAGTTTGCATGACGCCCTGGGCGAACCTCACCCACCTGTAAACACCTTAATAAAGATTGAGACATTTGATAACTTTTAATTGACTGTTACTAAATGGTTATTATGTCATTAACTAGTGTTAAATAATGTATTGTTACTATTGTCATAACTGTAAATAGAATCTTCGATAATGTTTGAATTAAAATGTTAAATAACATGAACATCATTAGTTAATAAGTACTTGAAACGTAAGTTAACTACTATTATTTAATTGTTAAAGGAATAGTTCACTCTAGAACGAAAGTCAGTCATTATCGACTCACCCTCATGCTGATGAGAAGTCCGGTGTAGTTTCTTATTCCTCAAAGTGCAGCTGGAGACCCACGGGGGTACCCTCCTGCAGCAAAAATCCATATAACGGGTGTCAATGGTTGCCGAGACGAAAAGGTCCATAAAACTACCCAAAAACTTTGTAATATTCCTCCATACTGCTCGTCCGCTGCAATCCAAGTGTCCTGAAGTGGCGATATCCAGAGTTTACTCGAAACGACGTCATTTAGTACATTTTTGTAGCCTAAACAGTCACTATATTATATTTGACTGGAGGCACGCTCCTGCGTGCACGTGAGTCTCCCTCACAGCCGTTTGCACTACGAAGGCCGCGCCAGACAAGATCAACCAGAACTCGCGATAGATACACACCGGTATTTACATCCAGCTGTGAGTTTCAAAGTTTCAAATCACTAGTACAGGCAGATCCCTCTTGTGTTTGTGTGTCGCTCGGTCGCTAAACACCATTATCTAATGTTAATTGATGTTACCTTATTGTTGTTACTGTAAATAAACTATGAAAATATGTATGAATTAACACTCACATTAACATAAACAATGTAAATAATTACTTGACACACTATTTATTGACTGCAAGTTAACGTTATCACTCCATTAATTAATGTTAATTAATGTGTCATTCTTAATGTTGTTAGAATTAATAACAAACCAATAACTACTTAATTAACATGACCGTTATCAGTAAATGATTACTTGACACATTGTCAACTATTAATTTACTGTAAGCTATGGTTATTATGACATTAACTAATGTTAATTAATTTACCCTGATTGTAGTGTTACCAAACAAGTAGATCATGTTTGATCAACTCAAAAAGTCATACACACGCACTCACACATACACATACACCTACACGCACACACCTACACACCTACACTAACACACACACAAAAATTATTTTTTTCTTTTATCAATTCGCTTTACTCCTACTTTCTTTTTCTTTTTTATTTCTATTGATCTTAAAGTTCAGTCATGTGCAGGGTTAAGGGGAGTTATTGGCATGAACGGAATATAATAATCATACCTATATGATTATTATATATTAGGCCTGTCAAAGTTAACGGGATAATAATGCGTTAACGCGAATTCCACAGCGTTAATTTTTTTGATGTGCGATTAACGCACGCACGCACGTTAATCGCAACGTTACTGCTGCATCGCTGCCTGATCTCCCGTAGTTTGGGAGATCAGGCAGTGATGCAGCAGTAATGTTGTGGATGGCTCCAAAACAAAGTAGTGATTGCTTTACTACAGATAACGTTTTGGTACTCTCAGGTCTGGTCTCTCATGCCAGCAGCTAACGCTACACACGTAGTTACATGTATACCAAACACAGGAAGTCGTTCAAGTCAGTCATGTTTTAAAAGAGTGCTGCTATGACAAATTAACGTTTGGTAACATAAACATTATCGTGAATCCTACGGCCAGTAAGCCCAATGTTGATAACTTCACATGTAAGGTTAGTTCAGCCTCATATTTACATCAATGGTTAGTGTTAGCTCATGTGCTAAATGGCCAAAGTAACACAAACTATACTGTTTTTTAAACACTTACAGTTCCATCATCTGTGGCGTTGCCACGGACAGTGGGTATGGATCCATCTTTTCACGGACAATCTCATTGCCAGTCCAGCGTTATACTGACCCTGGTTGCTGAAACAGTCCAGCGTGAAGTGATTGGCACAGACAAAAACGCTTTTGCTCACTGAAGCTGGGACGTTTCCCTGATAAATAAAATGTAGCCACTTTGCTCTGATATCCTCTTTGGTAGGGAGGCGATGTAGCGAAACAGGAGGATCCGTGCATCTGACGACAGAGCAGCAGTGCTTGACTTTTGGGTTGTACATGGTAGCGGTCAGTCTGTCGCGTACAAGTGAAGCGAGAACATGGCGAGAACATGGCGAGAAAATGGCGGATCCTCGTTCAGGTAGCTGGGGTAGTATGGGAGGAGATACCCAGCGCGAGGGCAGGAGTATGGCTCGTTTAGAGACTCATTTCCTGACTCCGGCAGGTACAAAACATTGGCTGTGTCTCAATTCAGGGGCTGCATCCTTCGAAGAACCCGGCCTTTGCGGCCTTTGAAGGCGAGTCCTTCGGAGAGACCTTCGAAGGCCGCGTCAACCGTTGTTAAATGGGACATGGGATATGTTCCCCACTGTTGCCGGGGAACATAGGACCTTTTTTCTAAGAAAGGGTCCTAAGTAACTAACCCTAACCCTAACCCCTAACCCTAACCCTAATCTTTGGGGGAAAGCGGGGAACATAGGACCCTTTTTCTAAAAAAGGGTCTTATGTTCCCCGGTCACATACAAAGTGGGGAACATAGGACCCGGGGAATATAGGGATGATCCCCCACGAAGGATAGTAGCGGTGCATCCTCCAAAAAGAGTGAAAAGAAGGCTGCATTTGGGGGGTGCATTTGGAGGAGCCTTCAAATTGGGACAGCCTTCGTGCAGCGTTGTAACGTAATCGGCCTTCAAATGCACCCTTCGAAGGATGCAGCCCCTGAATTGAGACACAGCTATTGACTTAGTTGTCAAAACTCACGCTTAAGGGGTTGGGAGGCACTCCGGATGCACAAATATACGTACTAAAGGAATGAAAAAGCGAGTTTTGCATAATATGTCCCCTTCAAAGGTACATTTAGAACTGATAAAAATGTGCAGTTAATCTCAAGTTAACTATGGATGATCATGCCATTAATAAATGTACAATATGTATTTTTTAATTCTTTTTCTGTGATATAGGTTAAAAGGAAGGACTCTAACTAAATTTCGTTTTGCAACCCTGGCGTTGTTAAATGATGAACAAATGTAACCTAGTTACAAAATATTTGTGTTGTTTGCTAACAAATTAAAAATTAATTAGAATTAATTTTTGGGGTAAATGAACTTAACTGATTCACTTCCTGAAATGATCTGTTCTTAAAGTCCCGTTTAGACCAAATATTCTCGACGAGACAAACTACGTGGCCAGTTTGCAATATTCTGGAAGCCTTGTAGTTGACACCAATGCGATGACATGAGAGGGTGTATCATCTCCATTGCAATGACACTTTACTTCCGTTCTAACTGCCAAATTTTCCGACTTTTTTATAGCTGGTGCGTGTGTTGCTAAGTGTCATTTGTTCTCAGGAGGAATGGGCAATTTTCAAGACAGCAAATGCACAACTGTCTCAGGTTGCTGACATTTAGCTGCAATGATTCAACAACATTGGTCTTGGACTGCAGTCAAGATATAGGACTGTACCTGGGTGGTAAATCAGATTTCCCACTTAGGTTTGATATAGTTCTCAGGGATCATTAAATGTTAGTATGTGTTTTGTTGTTTCTTTTGAGTGTAACATCCTTTAAATGTGAGAAAGAGATGACGTAGATACTAGTAATATAACTAGTAATATAACTAGTTACTTTCTCCAGGGAGTAATATAGTAGTGTAAGGCATTACTATTTTTGAGAGTAATATGTAATCTGTAATATATTACTTTTTAAAGTAACTAGCCCCAACACTGCTTCTCTCTAAGGTACTTGATGCAGACCTCCACATCATCCCAATCTGGTGGCTCACTCATATCCATCCACATAAATGTTGAGAACTCTTCCATGGGAGTCATCCACTTCTCCAGATACTCCAGACATGCACTGTACAGGCCTTGCACATCAGCACAGAACTTGTCACAGCCCTCACCCAGTCCATCTCTGCGATTTTCTGCCAGTAGTCCCTTAACTTTAAGGGACATGAAATTGTTGCTCTTACGTTCAAAAAGAACGTTGTGAATGCTGTTCAATATTTTCTTCACCTCCATGATGGAGTTGTTCTCCTTTTCCATTTGTTGAATGTGGGTGTGGAACACAGAAATCAGTGAGTGCATGTGCCACAGGTAGATCTCACTGAAGTTGTTTTCAAGAAACTTCTTTATCACTATAGGTGGCTTTTCCTGAGACAGAAAAAATGCCTTTAAAGCTGGGAACATCTGTAGCATCCTCTTGATGCCTGGGAACAATGACAGCCACCTTGTCTTGCTGTGAGAAAGCATCCTCCTGTACTCAATGTCAACAAAATCACAGTACTCTTTTAGGTTCTCAGTACGCACTGTGTAAATGTGGAAGTACTGGTAGATTTTGAACATGATATTCTCAAGGTCAACATCTATTGTGTCTGCCCCATGATGAACACAATTATTCAATATGTGTGCTGGGCAAACCCATACCAATCAGGGTCTTTTTCTGCACACATTGTTTCCCCCTTCATCACGTCGGATTCCACCAAAATTGGTGTTGCAATTATCTCCAGTAAATGCAATGCATTTTTTTTGCCAGTGTTTCAGTGAGATAATTTGCAATGGTTTCTGCTTTCTTATTAGGTGTGCCTTTCACCTCAATTAATTTTGTTTGCACACCACCCTTCTTCCAATCAAAGTACTGGATTATGATCGGGAATATTTTCACTGCTCCGTGGTTACTCCCGTCTGTACAAATACCACAATACTGGATTTCTTTCAGTGCTTCATTTGTGACTTCAACAGAGTGGGGCGCTAAAACACCATTCACAATGGCTTCGGTCATAGCGCGGGCACTATTAAACTTTTTGGCGGTGTCATAATCTGGGAATGCCTTTTTTAGCAATGCACTAGTGCCAATCCATGGACCTGTAGCTGTTGTGGTGTTTCACTGTGTGAAATGAGAATGCACCCTCCGCTGCATTCACAGCATCCTCTGATTTCCCGGGTCTCACAAAGAACTCTGTCAACTTTGATGAACTACACTCACCTTACACACTTTTTTTTATGTTTTTCGGTGTCGATGGGGGCTTTGAGGTCCCTGGCACCCCCATTGGACACTGAAACATATGTACCGGGTTTGCACATGGTGCGCGAAGCCTCCCACTTGTCCCGACCGGGACGGTAAGTGGGGAATTTCTTTTGTAGCTCATCGTTAAATGTGCATTTACGCTTCGGCATGATGATGCAGGCAGGAGTGCTATGGCTGTCTGCTCACTCATTGTGAGTGTAAATGTAGCAGCCTCTCAGGGATTACGTCGCATGCAGCGTCAATTTAATGGCCCAATGAAAAACAATGAAAACCAGGACATTTCACCACTTTATAAAAAACTCCCGGGACGGCCAGGACAGGACGTGAAAACAGGACATGTCCTGGGAAAACAGGACGTTTGGTCACCCTAAGGTAAAGAGACATATATCTTGTAAAATATCCATGTATAAACATGTCAAAAAGCATTATTTGTTGATATTTGAACAAGATGGATTGTTTTAGGCACTGCTGGAGTTTGTGTCCTGGCGTTTTGAGCACTCATCTATGACAACTGTGTTCCATGTGCATGGTAATGTCCGAGTGCATAAAGCTTCACTGTGCTTTTACTATGTTACTGGAGAAATGCACTGGTTTACATTGTTTTTAACTCTGTTTGAAGGTGACTGAGTGAGTGTGTTAAGTTGTGCACTCTCCGGGAAGTTCAACGTGGGTTTGGTGAAACTAGGGAGAATGTAAGTGTCCTGTAAAAATGTATTGTACATTCTATGGTCATTTTGTGGGTGTATGGTTATGGTTCATGCCAGTGTTTTTTAACCTTGGGGTCGCGACCCCACGTGGGGTTGCCTGGAATTCAAATGGGGTCGCCTGAAATGTCTAGTAATTGATAAAAAAAATATTTATTTTTTTAATTAGTTATTATTCTTGTTAAAATTATGATTAAAAACACCACACACAATCTTAAACAACTGTATTCTATACTTTCACTTTCTCGAGTATAAATCGAGTTCAAATAAAATGCAGCATATAAAAATATCTGAGCTGGCGCATCTTGATTGACGGCCGTGATCACGTGACTGCACAAGTGACCGCTACTTGAGTTCCTGATTCAACCTGTCTAAACACAAACTTGCAGTCAGTAGGGAAAAACAGAAAACAAAATGGAAAGATTTCCTCGCCCACCTGGCCCCGTAAAGACAGTTCCAAGAGGAACGGAGAAACCGACACCAAGAAGACAGAGAAAATACGCCGAAAGTTTCCTTCAGTATGTATTTACTAGCGTCATTGAAAGCAACGAGGAGAAGCTGAAATGTCTGCTGTGTGGTAACGTCCTGTCTGCCGAGAGTATGAAACCTAACAAGCTTAAAAGACACTTTGAGACAACACACAAAGAACATGTCGGCAAACCAAGATCTTTTTTCGAAAAGAAATATGCCGAGCTCAATAAGCAGCGAGTGTTCTTCAAAAGGCTGTGACGGTTAGTGGGTGGGCACTGAAAGCGTCTTTTGAGGTGAGCTATCTCATTGCTAGGGTTATGAAGCCGCATACCATTGCTGAGACATTAATATCGGCAGCTGCCATCGCAATGGTAAAAACGATGTGCGGGGAGGAAGAAGCTCAAAAACTGAAGACGATACCACTGTCTGATACACTGTGCATCAATCCTTCTTTTCAATCGCTGATGACCAAGAGAGCACACTGACAGAAAAACTTCACAATTCCCCAGCTTACGCTCTTCAAATGGATGATAGCACAGAAGGAAAAAATGCCCATGCTCTCTATGGCGGGACGGTGAAGTGGTTTGCGGACACTTATCACCCAGCTGGCCCCATCTGCAATATGGAATCACTGCATGATTCACCGTGAACAACTGGCATCCAAAGAACTGAGTGTGCCCATCGGAGACATACTACAGCAGGTCGTAACCATGGTGAACTGCATGAAGCCACATCCTCTGCGCACACGTCTGTTTGCAAAACTATGCGCCGACATGGGCTCTGAATATGAATATTTACTGTTCACACAGAGGCACGGTGGTTGTCGAGAGGTAACGTGTTGGAGCGGGTTTTCAAGCTGAGAAACGAACTGTTGGCGTTTTCCATGGATGTGAAAAAAAATGATTTTGTCGACTTTCTGTGTGACCAGCAGAAAATGTGCCTCCTTGCATATGTAACGGACATCTTTGGAAAGCTAAACGAACTTGACACAAGCATGCAGGGGAAAAACAAGAATGTCATGCAGATGAGTGATCGTATTGATGGTGGAAACTCGCATACTGGAGAGAAAGCCTTTCAAAGGCAAACTTCACCCCTTTCCCTCAGATGAGTCAGTTTTTAAAAAACAACAGCATCAATAAGTGCTCCACAAAGGAGATGTGTAGCCACCTGAAACGCCTAGAAGAGCACTTCGCCACTTATTTCCCAGACGTGGATATGTCAAAGTTTGACTGGGTGAGGGACCCATTTCACTGTGATGCAGGTGCAGTGGACCTGCCTGCCACCACTGTTGAACAGCTGATTGAACTTTCATATGACAGAACGCATCAGGGATTGCATTCGCGAGTGGCAGTGGAGGAATTCAGGTTTGGAGCAAGAGATGAGTACCCAGAGATCTCACTGTGTGCTCTAAAACCGTTGGTTCCTTTTGGAAGCACATATTTGTGTGAAGCTGGATTTAGTGCCCTTGTGTGTATGAAGTCAAAGTACCGTTCCCGACTGGATGTTACGGCAGAGATGAGGTGCGCTCTGTCTACTACAGCACCTGACTTTGAAAGGCTGCAGCGAGGTGTGCAGGCTCAGCCATCCCATTAAATGTGGTGAGTTGAGAGAGACAATAATAATACATAAAAGACACGACAAACTGAAGCTGAAACAGAAGCACTGTGATACTTTCCATCTTTCAAATCTTCACTGTGGCCAGTTTAAGATGCTGCAGTAGCTCGTTTTTCATAATTCATTGTTTGAGAGATTGTTTGTTGTACATGTATATCCTGATCAGGGAAAATAAAATGTCACTTTTTGCACTAATCTGGCTACTCTGTATTTGCAACACAGTATAACAAACATGATCAAAAACTAATTCTAGAAAAAAAATGTCTCTGGGGTCGCCAGACATTTGTGATGTAAAAATTGGGTCACGAGCCACAAAAGGTTAGGAACCACTGGTTTATGCTGTAAAATATGTATTTTACAGGCTGTATTTTCTGTTTTCTGTCATTAGCCATAGCCGACTGCCGTATTTTGCACATTTCTGTATTTTGTTAATTTTGCTTTTATTATTTTGGTAAAAGACTGCCACAAATTGTAAGTGACCTGTCCCAATTATTGTCAGCAATAAACTTGCAGTCAAACGAACCCCAGAAGTAAATGTGTCCTGTGTGGCATCTAATTCCACAGGCATTTTTAGTACCAGGAGTGGGGTTCATGCTACTTTTTTAAATTGGCAACAGAGTGGCATATTTTTATTTTTTATTCGAGAAATACGGCAGTGGTGAAGACTGCAGGTGATGTCCAGTGTTTGAGTCAGAGAGGCCAGCCTGTGGTGGAGGCGGTGACCATTGAGGGACGACCTGAAGGGCTCCAAGGTGTGCTGGTGCTTCCTGGTTAAAAGACTCATCTGTGCCTGCGCAGAGGATTCCAGCACGAACTTCCGCTGTAAAGAACAAGATTCAACAAGATTTCAGATAGAGACTGTTTTCACAGTATCCTTGACCCACGATTTGGACTTCACATTTACATTCATAGTGGACTGTTTAAAGATATTTCATCATGTCTAGTGATGAAGGTACCACAAGTAATGATAATGGTCAGTTAGACCAGGCCTCCGGTGGGGTGGCAGGTACAAGTAGAGACACTACAGATGAAATGCAGATTCAAATGCAAGAGCTCACCAGATTGCGAGATGAACTTACCAGGTTAAGTAATGAAGCAAGGGCTCAGAGTGTACCCGCACGTTCATACATCTATGTTCCAAGAGAAGGCCAGATCCAAGCATTTAGTGGGGAGTGTGGTAAAGATGGGAGATCTGTGGAAGAGTTGATTGATGAAGTTGAAAGGGTTTTAAGATCCAGAGAGCAAACAACAGAAGAACAGTGTGACTACATACTATTTTTGTTACGAGGTCATGCATTAGAAGAGGTGTGACTGTGCATGGGGAATCAGCCATTGGGCCCACTTGATTTGTATTCTTACCTGAGAAATGCATTTGGTGAAAAACGCAGCACCACACAGCTTTGGCAGTCCTTTTACAACTGTAAACAAGCTGAGGGGGAGGACCTCCTTGACTACTCTCATGCACTGTCCCAGATCTTAAGCTCTGTAGTGAAGCAGATGTAATACCAAATGAGAAAACTGTTCTCAGGGATCAGTTCACCGAAGGTTTAAGGGATGCAGCCCTCTGGCGTGAACTCAGAAAAATGGTTAGGGACAAACCAGATTCCAGTCTTCTAGATGTGAGGAGCGAAGCCCTCCTATGGGAAATGGAGGACAGCAGGTTCCACCATCCCAGAGCTGTTAAGAGTAACCAAGTTAAGTCAGAGGTTTCAGAAACCCAGAGCTTCCCTGTTACAACAGACAATGGCCAATGTACTGTATTAGATGATGTTCAAAGAGCAGTAGCTCATCAGGAAAAGCAGCTAGCAGAGCTAAGCAAAACACTCATGAAGCTAACTGGTGCTGTAAGTGAACTGAGTAAGCGCAGCACTTAACAGATGTTCCCAGGACCCAAGCCCTGAGCGAGATCACAGCCAGAGTTCACACCAGATGGCCAGCCTATCTGTTTCAAATGTAGAGGCATTGGTCACATTGCAAGGAGGCGCCCACAGGCCAAAAGGGGGCAAGATTCCACTACACCAAGTCCCTCTGTAGCACAGGAAAACTTCCACCCTCGGTTGTCATGAGCCAAACAACTCGGGGAGAAAAAGCTGGCTCACCAAAAGAGACACCTGACAAAAGTAAAATCTTAGAGCGTGCAGTTGGAGAATGCAAGATAGTTGAGTTGAAACTCCGGGGTGTTACAGTATCATGCCTACTTGACACTGGTAGCATGGTCAGTACAATTTCAGAGAGAGAGTTTTTTCAGGGAACACCTGTCAGAAAAAGGGGAAGACATTCCTGCATTTGAGTGGTTAAAGATCACTGCAGCGAATGGATTAGACTTACCCTATATGGGCTATGTGGAGCTTGATGTAGAAGCCATGGGTCTGACTATCCCAACGCGAGGTTTCCTGATAGTCAAAGATTCTGCACACTCTTCCTCAGTTCCAGGTCTAATAGGGATGAACAATGTCAAAAACTGCAAAGAGCTAGTACGCACTGAGTTTGACACCACACCGCATGGTAAATTTGACCCACATTGGAGAGAGGCTTTTCATCACTTTCAGGCAGCAACTGTAACAGACAGGCTCTCATTTGCTAGAGTAGCGGGTAAGGATGTAGTTCATGTGCCTGCTTCATCTGCTGCTACAGTCATGGCTAGAGGACTAAGGACTGTGAGTGAAGGTGGCCCTTTATTGTTGTTGGAGCCTATAAGTGCACCCTTACCTAGCGGTTTGGTTGTTGAGCCAACTTTGGTTTCATCTGAGTGTCACGTTTTCCCAGTGCAAGTCATGAACCTGTCTGATGAAGAAGACTTAAGGTGAAGTTGCAGAAGTGTGCTTTCCTACAACAGTCAGTGAAGTTTTTGGGGCATCAGGTGTCAGCAGAAGGTGCAGGAACTGACCCCTCCAAGGTCTCTGCTGTTAAAAACTGGAAGGTCCCAATCACTGGCAAAGAGCTGCAGTCATTTTTGGGGTTCTGTAGTTACCACAGGAGATTCATTCGAGGTTTTCTCACGGATGACCTAGTCAACAAATGTTCAGGTGTGAAGAAAACAGGGAAAGTAGGTCACCAGTTTTCTACTATGTGGACACCAGAGTGTGACTCTTTGTTTGAACAGTTAAAAGAAAAAACTTACCTCAGCTCCCATTTTAGGCTTTGCTGATTTCACAAAACCCTTCATACTTGCGACAGATGCCAGTCAGCATGGACTGGGCGCTGTATTGTGTCAGCAGCAGGGCAACACCAAACGAGTCAAAGCCTACGCTAGCCAACAACAACCCCCTTTGCCACCTCCAGACAGCTAAGTTAGGTGCTATAGAACAGAGGTGGGTAGCGCAACTGTCTGTCTTCCACCGCTGATGCCCTCTCTAGGCAGGGGTTTGCAGGGGAGCCTATAACTGACCCTGATTCAGACTTTGACAATTGCATTGCAGTTTGTAATCTGATTGAGTGAGGGACAGTTCTGGATCCTGGTCTTGTCAGTAAAGGTTTTGAGTTTTACAAGGTGAGACAAATCCGTGCTGTGGAGTCGGGGTCTGGTGACTTAAGTGCTAGGCAAGGTAACACCCCCACACTGCCAGGTTATACCAGAGAAGAGCTGATAGGTTTTCAGAATAGTGATCCAACCCTAAAAGCTTTCAGAACATTTTGGGACCAGGGAAGAGGGCCACGCCCCAGAGAGAGAGCGGCTCTGTCTAGCCAAGTGAAAAGACTGTTGAAACAGTGGAGCTGCATACAGCAAAGGGACGGTTTTCTGTACAGAGTTGTCAAAGACCCACGTCATGGTGAAGTGTGGCAGTTACTCGTGCCTGGTTGTTTGAGGGATCAAGTTCTAGAGAATGTGCACAACAACATGGGACATCAGGGCATAGAACACACTGTAAACCTGCTAAGAGGGAGGTTTTTTTCTGGGTAGGGCTATGTGAGGATGTTGAAAACTGGGTTAAAAACTGTGAGCGGTGCATTTTGACCAAGATGTCTCAGCTAAAAATCCATACTCCAGTTCAAGCATTTTTGGCCTCCAGACCACTAGAAGTGGTGGCTGTTCATTTTACAATGTTGGAGCCAGTTTCTGATGGCCTGGAAAATGTCCTTGTTGTGACCGATGTGTTCACAAAGTTCACACAATCATATCCTACTAAAGACCAGAAAGCTGACACTACAGCTAAAGTTTTGCTCAGGGAGTGGTTCATGAAGTATGGGGTCCCTGAGAGTGACGTTATAGCAGAACTGTGCAAGCTTTATGAGCTTAAAAAGACACGGACAACTCCTTACAGGCCGCAAGGAAATGCTCAGTGTGAAAGATACAACTGAACGCTCCATGATTTGTTGAGGACACTTCCACCAGAGAACAAAAGGCGTTGGCCAGAGCATCTTCCTGAACTAGTGTATGCCTATAACGTCACTCCGCATTCCTCCATATGGTACTTGCCCTATAATCTGTTTTTCGGGGTACAGCCACATCTCCCAGTAGATGCATTACTAGGGCGGGAGTGTGTATCAGAAAGGAAGCAGGACTGGTTGTCTGTTCATCAGAAGAGACTCAGGCAAGCACATGGTAGAACAGAAGGCAGCTGAGAGAATTGCACTGCAAAATGAAAAGATGTATTGTCCCCCTGTAGATGTTGGTCAGTTGGTTTTCCAACGCCACAGACCTTTGGGTATACATAAGATTCAAGACGCATGGAGTCCCATCGTTTACAAGGTAGTTGACATCCAGGGTACCACACTGTTGAACCTTCATAGGTCAGAATTGCGACCTTGTGTAAAACCAGTTCCCAAACCCAAAACTAAAATGAGGATACAGACCAGTACACAGCCTGTAGCTGAGGAAATGCCAGAATCACCCGGTCCTGATTTTGTTGTCATTGAGGAAATCTTTCCTCCCCAGCTTGTGCAAACAGTTGATCCACCTCATGTACCGGACATGGTTGATGTAGCAGCATCTGCAGATGAGAGTGACAGTGAAGGACCTGGGGAAGGTTATACAGATGTGAGAAATTGTGACACCAGGAGCAGAAGGTGTAAGTGGTAATGTGCATCTAGACGTTAGTGACAGTAACTTGCTCACCACAACAAATAGGGACAGACAAACACCACACATTGGTGGTAGAACAAGAAGTAAAGCTGATGCACCTACACCTGCCATTAGGAAAAGCAAGCGGGCAACCGCAGGGGAGGGGACAGGGGAGTATACCCCCTGCAAATAATCAATGTCCGCGGGTGGTAAATCAGATTTCCCACTTAGGTTTAATATAGTTCTCAGGGTTCATTAAATGTTAATACATGTGTTTTGTTGTTTCATTTTGAGTGTAACATCCTTTAAATGTGAGAAAAGGATGAAGTAGATTGTAAGTGCGTTGGCACAGGCTTACCTGTTATTGCGGATTATGGTCACAAGGCGGCAGTATTGAGTAATGTTATTGTTACTGCGCCAGATGATCCATGGTCCTTCCTTTTTTATGTGCAGACAATGTGGAGATAATTAGCGTGGAGGACGGTGGAGGTCCCGTTGTGTAAAGTATTAGGTAAATAGACATATATCTTGTAAAATATCCATGTATAAACATGTCAAAAAGCATTATTTGTTGATATTTGAACAAGATTGATTGTTTTAGGCACTGCTGGAGTTTGTGTCCTGAGTTTTGTGTCCTTTTGAGCACTCGTCGACAACAACTGTGTTCCATGTGCGTGGTAATGTCCGAGTGCATAAAGCTTCACTGTGCTTTTACTTTGTTACTAGAGAAATGCACTGGTTACATTGTTTCTAACTCTGTTTGAAGGTGAATGAGTGAGTGTGTTAAGTTGTGCACTCTCCGGGAAGTTCCACATGGGTTTGGTGAAACTAGGGAGAATGTAAGTGTCCTGTAAAAATGTATTGTACATTCTATGGTCATTTTGTGGGTGTATGGTTATGGTTTATGCTGTAAAAATATGTATTTGACAGGCTGTATTTTCTGTTTTCTGTCATTAGCCATAGCCCACTGCCGTATTTAGCATAGTGTATTTAGCGTATTTTGTTAATTGTGCTTTTATTATTTTGGTAAAAGACTGCCACAAATTGTAACACTGTTATAAGTGACCTGTCCCAATTATTGTCAGCAATATACTTGCAGCCAAACAAACCCCAGAAGTAAATGTGTCCTGTGTGGCATCTAATTCCATGGGCTACATGACAATAACAAGATTAATGCTAAATGCAAATTTAAATTTAATGTGACTAGTAACATTACAACAGTAAGTATAGTCTATTTAATATAGCACCTTTCACAGAGCACAGAGTCACAATGTGCTTCACAAGTAAGATAACAAAACATAAAAAACAGCAACAAGAAGGAAAATAAATAAATAAATAAATAAAAGCATATAGATTCCAACACTAGATAGCAGAAAGTGAGACAAAAGCTAATTTTAATAAATATGTTTTCAGTTGCTTTTTAAAAGCATCAACAGACTGCCATGCGTCTACAGGAAGAGCATTCCACAGTATCGGGGCCACCACTTCAAAGGCACAGTCACCTTTTGTTTTTAAATGAGAGCGAGGCACAATCAGTAAGCCCTGGTCAGAGGTCCTAAGTGACCTATTAGGGAGATAGGGATGGAGCAGCTCAGAAATAGGCAGGTGCTTGACTGTATATGGCTCTGTACGTGAAGAACTTTGAAATGAATCCTGAGTTTAACAGGAAGCCAATGTAAAGATTGTAAAACTGGCTTGTGTGTCATCCTGCTGGACCTGGTCAACAGCCATGCAGCAGCGTTCTGAACTAATTGAAGACGGTCTCAGGATGACTTGTTGAGGCAAGTGAAAAGAGAATTACAATAGTCTAACCGGGATGACATGGAAAAGCATGGATTATCATTTCTAGACTGTGATACAATGGATCTGAATTTAGCGATATTTCTCAGATGGAAAAAATGTGTGGGTGAATGTTTTGATGTGATTTTCAAAATGCATTGATTGGTCAAATACAACACTGAGATTTCTAAGACTGGTCTGTACAGTAGAGGACATGGAACCAATACACTGAGCAATCTTAGAAGCTCTGCCATCTGACGTAATGATCACAGTCTTATCCAAGTTCGGCTGGAGATGGTTGTTTGTCATCAGCTGGATGTCATCAGCATAGCAATGGTATGAAATACCTTTAAAATTGCTTATCAAATGACTTAAGGGGAGCATGTATAATGCAAATAGTATAGGACCCAAGACAGAACACTGAGGCACACCGCAGGACAAAGCCACAGTATCAGACATGTATGGACCAAGTGAAACTGAAACACTTCTATCTGATAGATAGGCGGAGAACCAGCCCAGGGTGCTGCCAGAGACACCAACCCACTGCCTAAGTCTCTCAATCAGAATTCTATGATCCACAGTGTCAAAAGCTGCACTAAGATCTACAAAAACCAAAACGGAGTATTCACCACGATCAGAGTTAATCATTATATCATTAGTTACTCTAAGTAGAGTTGTTCCTGTTGAATGCTTTTGGTGGAAACCAGATTGGAATTTATCTAAAATATCATGTTTTAACAAAATTTATGCTAGCTGCTTGGCAACTACTCTTTCTTTTTTAGATGATGTTTTAAATTTGATATCAGTCTGTAGTTTTTGGGAAGTGATGGATTGAGATTTGTTTTTTTCAACAGAGGCATTACAGAAGTATTTATAATATGGACCAAACTAGGACCAATGGCACCAAGTACATTTTTTAAAAATAATGTTGGTAAAACATCAGCATGGCTTGAGGAGGGCTTCATGCTGCCCACAAGATCAATGAGATCTTACATAGTAATTATAGAAAAGAAGTAACTGATGGCCGACTTGGACAGGCAGAGATGCGAGTGGAAGAGAGCATGACGCTGGTCCTGATATCTCTAATCTTCTTAGCAAAATCTTCAGTAAAGTTATCAGCTGAGATGTCATTAAAGATGTGAGAGGAACTTAAACGTTTGCTGGACAGAGATTCCAAATGAAAAGACAAAGAAAACAAAACACATTCATGGTCAGTTACAAGGAGGTCCTCAGAGGTAATAGAGTCGATGTTTAAATCAAGTGTAAAAACAAGGTCTAAAGTATGACCCATGTTTTGAGTAGGACCAAACACATGTTGAATAAAATTAAAAGATTCAGTGATGTTGAAAAAATCTGCAGCAAAGGTGCAAGAGGCATCATCAACGTGAATATTAAAATCACCAGCCATAATACAGTTTTTCTCAGTTGCTTTGGTGCTTTTCTCAGATCAGAATGAAAATTCTCATAACTATTAGTTCAACCTCCACAACATTTAGTCATTTGTGCACATCATAGTAGCAATTTCTCCTTCCTCTGAACAAATTGCAAATGCTTTTGGACATGTATCAGTTGCTTTTATACAATTCTCTGCTGTTTTATAACATTACCTTTTGCTTATGTCATGTCAGTTTTATTGGGAACGACTATTCAGCGTCCACAAGTATAGTTCATTTTGACTAATAGTCTTCATTTCATTGCTTGAGTCATTACATACAAAATTGTTGAATTAGTTATCAAATTCTGTCAAACAAATTTTATACCTTTCTTTATCATTTTTTCCTTGAAATGTCTCCTAAATTGAACAATTGCTCTCAGGTGAACTTCAGCTTTCACTCACGAGGAGGTGTGTGAAGTATTAGTTGTAACCAATGACAAGCCACTTGTTCACAGTCACTCAGGGATGAATCCCATGAACCCTCATTTGGCAAGCATATATGAACCGAGCAGGACATAGTGTGTACCATTTCTACAATTCTGTGACACAGAAATGGAGACCAGCATCGAGGAAGAGGGTTGAGGATGCGGGGAGGAAGGGGACGGGGACAAAACAGGGGACGAGGGAGAAGAGGCCAAATACATAGGCAGATTCCTAATGAAATTAGGGCTACAGCTGTGGACCATGTTGTCAATCACGGCCTCACAATGGCTGAGGCTGGTCGGAGGGTGCAACCAAATGTTGGAAGAACCCCTGTGAATTCAATCATTCAAACATTTCGTAGGGAGAACAGGTGTGTATAGTATTGGACAGTAATCCAACATCTCATAATATCTCATGTTTTCTGTACATTACTGTAATTTTACTCTGCACCACATAGGATTGAAAGACAACCTCGCAGAGGTGGAAGAGGGCCCCTTTTTACCCCACAGCAAGAGGAAGCCATTTGTTCAATGGTGATTGCAAACAATGCAATAAGGTTGAAAGAAATTCAAAGCGCTGTCATAGAGGATAACAATGTATTTGGCAATATTGAATCTGTGTCAATTGCAACAATTGACAGAGTGCTCAAGAGAAATGAAATGCGAATGAAACAATTGTACGAAGTGCCATTTGAACGGAACAGTGAAAAAGTGAAGGAGATCCGTCACCAGTACAGGTAAAACATGTCTTCTATGTATACTCTAATGTTCAGCACTGTAAACTGTTTTACTTTGTGTAGTTTCATGCAGTACACTAGCAATTCTGTATATGTATTCACAGAACATACTGTACAATATGTTTTCCAAAATGCATTATGTTACACAGGAAAAGTTGTTACATTTCTCTCTCTCTCTCTCTCTCTCTCTCTCTCTCTCGATAAAGCGTGTACTGGAGCTGGAAGCCAGGGAACCATTGCACACATTCATATACGTTGATGAGGCGGGTTTCAATCTGGCCAAAGGTAGAATGCGTGGAAGAAATCGCATTGGACAGAGAGCAACCACTGATGTCCCAGGCCAACGTGGAGGGAATGTTACAATGTGTGCAGCCATCTCAGACAATGGTGTCCTCACCCATATCCCCCTTCTTGGTCCATATAATACACAACATCTGCTGACTTTTTTAGACAGTCTTTACAGGGACATAGTCCCTGAGAATGAGAGGGGTGGAGGCCAACTCAACAAGTATGTTGTTGCGTGGGATAATGTCCGTTTTCACCACTCACATCTGGTCAGACAGTGGTTTGCAGCACATGACAGGATGCTGGTCGAATATCTCCCTCCCTACTCCCCATTCCTTAATCCGATAGAGGAGTTTTTCTCTGCCTGGAGGTGGAAGGTTTATGACCGGTGTCCACATGCGCAAATGGCCCTGCTAGCAGCCATGGATGCAGCATGTGACGACATCACAGCAGAGTCATGCAGAGGGTGGATGCCACTCCAGGAGATACTTTCCTCGCTGCATTGCAAGGGATGATATCCGTTGTGATGTAGATGAAAATATGTGGCCAGATGGACAGAAACGTTTGGATGTACCAGAATGATTAACCTATGTTCAGTTACAATATTGTTATATTGTTCACATTTGTGCACAGCTCTACCAAAAGGGTGTTTCTTATGTTTGTTCTAAATAAGTGACTGTAGTGTATTTTTCTTTTGCACAATGCTGTAGAATTGCAAAGAGCATATACAGTAAAAATGTGAAACGTACGTATTCAGTGTCTCCCCTAACTACAGCAATGTGTAACTTTACTGTAGTTTTCAAATGGCTGTACAAGTAGTGTATAGTGCTGTCTTGAGCATTTTCAGGTAGTGTCACCGAGTTCTGACCTTTTTTTTGCATTGGAAAACACTGAGAGAATAAACTGTCATAATGAAAACATGACAAAGCCATTTGACTATCTTGTTCATAAACGATGGTGTCAAGACTTCTCATTATGATGACACTGGCAGTTTCATTGACATGAATACTTGCTTTTGAGGAATGGACTATCCATTTTGAGCAAGTGACGTGCTTTTGCAGGTGATAACCTTGCAGTTTGCACTAATTGTTTTGAGAAATGCATTAACTGCTGTGCAAATGTTAATAGTGATGTGAGAAAAGCACCAAAGCGACTGGGAAAACTCCATCAAATTTTATAATAGAGGATAAGAATTCACTAAAATCAGTCATAAAAGAACCACTAACACCACGGGGTTGACAGATTAAAATCCAATAAAATGGATTTAAAAGACCAACTTTAGTTATCTGCATTTCGAAGGAGAAGAAAGCGACAGTGTTCAATATACAATTTGTAAAACAGTTCTTAAAAACCACAGCAAGTCCTCCGACCCGGCCCGTGGTCCTGGGAGTACTGAGAAAAGTATAGCCCGGTGGACAGAGTTCTATTAAGGGGCTGTATTCCATATCCCTCTGCCAAGTCTCAGTCAAAAACAGGAAATCCAAGCATCTAGAGACAATTACATCTTTCAATATATTATATATAATAATATTATATAATATATATAATAATATTATATTATTTAACCGCGCCATCCTAAGGGGCACAGATTTACTGCTAGTAGCAGTAGTGGTCCGAGCCAAAGGGCACAGTTGTCTGCATTGCACAGCGGGAGGTCTCAGCAGAGTGAGGCACCTATCTGTAATGACCAGTAGGCGATATGAGGGGGGATGCCATCCCCCTTGTTAGCAAAATTACCAAAAAGCATCCCCCTTGTTAACCTGCCATCACTCTCCATCCCCTAGTAGCAGGAAGTGTGTTACAAATCACAAGCGGCTGCGATCAGCTCCGGCGCACAGTGGAGTCAAGCCTTGCATGGCTGCTTTGCGTTCCGGCTGCCTGGTCGATTTTTTGACGGAAGCCGCAACAAGCTGCACAGAGCAGATCGCGCCGGCAGGAAGTCAGAGACACAGGAACGACATAGAGCATCTGGTCAATTTTCAAAATAAAACACCCTGCGCAGACTCCCGATTGTATAAAAACTAAAAATGACCAGATAAACAAAATCTGAGCAAGTCAACAAAATCGGGCAGGCCAAAGGCTCGGTTCTGAAACGTTCCCGCTGGGTTCTCTTTATACATTCATGGTATGATGTCGTGCAGAGGGCGGAACAAAACCTGCAGCAGACGCGACGTCATAGAGCAGCTTCCGGTGGATTCCCAGCACATCTCTCTGTAGAGGAGGAGCACAACAAGTTTGCTTGTTCTAAAACTAAAATGTTACTTTTTGTAAGTGTTTTTAGTGCCTGTTCAGAACATGGTGGCTTATGTTATGTTGGTAATTGTCATTTTTGTGCTGGTTTATAGTTTAACCATTAGTGAGGTAGCTGTTAAATTTTGTGACACCAGCTGTTTTATCCCCCGTTGAAGCACACTCTGCTGGACAAACTATGTCATTACACCAATTTTATATTACCCCAAGCATGTTTTTCTCCATTATAGTTTTTAAATATAAAGTTTTCATATCGATGCATATCGGACAATATATACGCTGAAACCGATATCTGCGAGAGGCTCATATCGGCCGATAAATCGGTTGGGCTCTATTATTTTGCACAATGTTCATTGTGTGTCCTTCAAGGAATTTAGATGGCAAAAAATTCCAAGGGGTCATGTAATTTAAAATGACCCTGCTTGTAGTGTATTGTGAGAAACATGAGAAAATCCTGCCTGAATAAACTCAGTCCACTGCATACAATTTAAAGGTGTATTTACTTTATTACCTTAATACAGTTATAAAAGGACAATTGTAGTAGGGAGAGAAGGAAGATAACTGGATAAAATGGAATTGGAGAATTAGGAATGTCAGTTATGGTTAAGGCGTCAACAATGTCCTTTGGGAGGTGTACATAGGTGTGTCGGGTCAGGGTGGTGCTCCCATTGAGCCATCCCCCCTGTTAAAAATGAACAAATCACCTACTGGTAATGACTGTCTGAATAGGGAAGTGAACAGGTGAGGGTATTATTGTCACAGGAGAACAGTAGGGGGGCTGACGGTGAGTAACAGATGCAAGAGTTGTGACCGGGGCAACAGAGGGAGACTCCAGGGCGTGTGTGTGGGGAGTAAACAGTCAGTCACGTGAAGATGTTTGCACTGCATGCTGTATGTTAGCAGCTAGAATGCGTGAGCCAAGTTTGTTTGGGTGAAAACTTGCATAGTGCCGCATGCTCCGTTTAAGCACTGTAGGAATTGGTGACCTGGAAGATTGAGAACCTTCATCAACATGACTCTTTTAATGTATTTTTAATCAAATCATTTAAACACAGACAGTAGCAAAATTTCAGTCTTAGTATTACTGGATCTCAGGGCTGTGTTTGACACGGTAGATCGCAATATACTACTGGACCACCTGGAAAACTGGGTGGGACTCTCTGGTACAGCACTAAATTGGTTAAAATCTAAATGAAATCTATCAGACGGCTGCAGCTGATTCAGAACGCTGCTACTCGAGTCCTAACAATGACCAAAAAAGGGTTGGGTCACACCACTTCTTAGATCTTTACGCTGGCTTCCTGTCTGTCAAAGAATAGATTACAAAAATCCTGCTGTTGGTTTATAAAACACTGAATGGCTTAGGGCCAAAATACATTTCTGATCTGCTGCTATGTTATGAGCCAACCAGACCTCTGAGGTCGTGAGGTACAGGTCTGCCTTCAGTCCCTATAGAGTCAAAACTAAACATGGAGAAGCAGCTTTCAGGTATTATGCTCCACATATCTGGAACAAACTCCCAGAAAATGATATATTATATAAATTGTATATTATTCTTTGGTCTTTTAAACTTATTCTAAACCTGTTCTATTTCAGCTTATTCTTCTTATTATGTTACGCTCGACCCAGGGAGCTGAGCCCAACATAAATAACCAACACCCAACATGGTGTAAGTACAGAGAAAAAAATAAATTTTTTATAATCACACGGCAGGCAGAAAAAGTGCAATTATGTACAGTGAATAGGTGCGGTATATACAAGTGATGAAGCGTGGCTTCAGGGTGAGCCCTGGCCTAAAACAACAGACAAAACACAGATCTAAACTCTGGAGTCCGAAACACTCTCCCACTCAGGCTAACAAACACACTCTAATGAATTCAAAGCCAATATTTCACAGTACAAATTTACGCTCTCTAATCTAGGTAGATGCCTTGACGATAGCGATCCACCCCGTCCTCTGGCATCACCGGCTCTTGTAGTCCCCACTTCCTGGAGCAGCCAATCCCTCGCTGCCACGCCAGGGATGTGGAGCCAATGAGGTGTGGGAGCCACACCTTCTTTTGAGAAACAGGAGCGCTCACTCTGCATGAACAGAAAACACACACACAAACTAATATGAAATGACGATGGGAGCCGTAACAATTATGCTTTGTTTCTTGATGTCTTCCTCCTAATTTTTAATGTCTTTTAATGTAATTTTGTGCCTCTGTAAAGCACTTTGAGCTGTCTTGTGTCTGAATTGTGCCATACAAATAAACTTGCCTTGCCTTGCCTTACTGGTTCTAGTGATTCAGTACTCTAAAAACAACTTCTGTGAACATCAGTACTCATATTCTAAAGCAGGTCATACAGAGGCATCAGTATTAAATCAAGACTATTTTAATAACCAGTTGAAAGGTTCTTGTTTATGACAATGATATGAAGACTTTCCCATCCTATCCAAACTCTATCCAAAGATCTGCAACCCTGTCTACAGCTCAGAATAAGAATCAGAATCAGAATTCCTTTATTAGTCCCGCAAATGGGGAAATTTGTGCTTCACAGCAGCTAAAGGAAAGTAATATTACAATAGACAATAATAATAGTAAAAAATAAACAATATAATAAAAAGTTAAGACGTAGAAATAGGCTCGTATATACATAATATGTACAAATATAAACAGTGTAATTATAAACAGTGTGGCTGTGTATTCTTATTAATACATAATAAATATGGGTATGAAAATTGCTCAGTTAGTGCAAACCAAAATGAGAAACGGGTTATGTATAGAGTTGTTTTTATTGCACAGTGCACAAGTGAGGTCTGCTGGGAGCAGTGCTGATTGTAGACTCTGACAGCAGCAGGAAGGAAGGACCTGCGATACCTCTCCTTCACACACTTGGGGTGTATCAGTCTATAACTGAAGGAGCTGCCCAGTGCTGTGAAAGTGACCTGCAGGGGGTGGGACTCTTTCACCAGCAGCGATGACAGCTTATACATCATCCTGCTCTCTCCCACCACCTGCACTGGGTCAAGAGGGCATCCCAGGATGGAGCTGGCCTTCTTGATAAGTATATCAAGCCTCCTCCTACCTGCTGCCAAGATGCTGCTGCTCCAGCAGACTACTACATAGAAAATGGCTGATGCCACCACAGAGTCAGCTTTTGACTTTTGACCAAAAGTACGCTACTGCGGCGCCCACAGGAGACCTGACTCCATGTGTGGTCCCTGGCCATTGTCACCCTGAAGGCAATAGCATGATTAAAACAGTAATCAAGAAAGGATATTAGCATGCAGAGAAATAATAACAAGGAAATTATAATGTTGGTCAAATGAACAAGTACTATGCAGGGCAATTGGTTGGTACCATTATGCTAGTAGCTGGAATACTGAAAGCAACTGAAACAAGTATGAAATCAAGGCTGCCAGTATTTCTGTGGCTGGGATGGGTGTTGTCTTTCAGTATCCTTTGGGCTCTGGGCAGACATCTCACTTCACCAATATCACTGATTCTCAGTAAATGGGTGTCAATGATGTTCTGGCCTTTTTTACAGTAATCACCTGCTGTAGAGCCTTCCTGTCCTGGGCCGTGCATGCCAGTTTGGCATGTTTCCAGTCAGAATGCTTTGTATTGCTCCTCTGTTAAAGTTGATGAGAACTTTCACTGGGATTTAACCTTCATAAGTTTTCTTGCAAACTGGTGTTGGTAATAATTATGTTATGAGCTATGAAATGGCTGTAGAAGAAACATTAGTATTAAACTAAATCTATCAAGAAAGGTTTTTATACTTTAAATGTGATATGGAAAAACCTCCAGTTCACATACACTGAGAATGGACTTTACATTGATATAGGGGACATCTTGTGTTCAGTAGCTAAAGTTGTGAAATGAACAATATTTGCATATTTAGATATTTTGGAATTTCTAATGAAGGAGGAGACATTAGAGACTTTTTATGTATGTATTTTTATATATGGTTGGAGGGGATATTGGAAGTATCTTGTATGCATACTGTAATACTTTTTTAAGGTATACTTAAAGTAAATGTTGGAAGTAGTTTTTTTCTTTTCTGGACAGCTCTAACTGGCAACTGGCAATAGGCCCAATTGTCATGGTAACAGGTGTGGATATGGTCTCTGATGTGAATGTCTTCCTTGATCTTTCTGTTTAGTGCTCTTGTCAATTAAAGGTTTCAAGAGGAATCTTGTGTCTTAGCTTCACTGCTGTCATGTCCACAGAGATCCTACAGCTGATCTGTCTGAGCTATTTCATAACCTAACACTGGGGTGGACGAGAGAGAGTGAGCAAGAAAGACATAGAGGAGGTAAAAAATAGAGGAGGGAGAGAAAGAGACTGAGATAGATAGATAGATAGATAGATAGATAGATAGATAGATAGATAGAGAGAGAGAGAGAGAGAGAGAGAGAGAGAGAGAGAGAGAGAGAGAGCTCAGTGAGGAAATAGAGCAGAAGAATATGGGCCTGACAAAAAGGAATTCAGCCTGCCTCCAGATGAGCGAGGGCTGCAAAACAACAGATTAGAGGAGCCCTGGGCTTGTTCCCATGGAAACCTTTTCCCAGAGAGACGGCGATGAGAATGCAGCAGATTGTAGGTCAGACGATCATCAGCGATCCAATCAGAAGTAATCTGTCTTGACTTGTGGGTCATAGATTGAGCAGTAAAGCTGGTGCCTTTCTGTGGCTGCTCTTCGCTGTCGGGGTTCCACTCCCTGCAAGCAGAGCAGGGCAGTGTCTCTGTAATCACTGGCCAGCTCCACAAAGGGCCAGGTATTAACACTGGAGAAATACATAACAACAAGGCCAGGAAAACTCAGACTGGCTATCAAAAAACAAGCCCTCCAAATGAAGCAACAAAATGTCATTGGTCAGTGGCTTCTAGATGGAGAATTGTTTCTGCCCGTCAGCACCATGACATGTCATGTCATGACACGTCTGTGCCTTGTAAAACTGTGGCATAGCACATAAATCTGGGCCCCATACAGAGCCTCTGGAGGGCTGAAACCTTAGAGCTGAGGTGAGCATATAGTTTATTTTTTAAAGTTTTGAGATTAGGTTGATTAATCTTCTCTTGGTGAGGCTGCATATGAACATTGTGGAGACACAATAAACTGGCAAAACAGAGATGGTAAATTAAAACCAGATTGTAGAAATTAAACATGAGGGGCATTATTTTACACATAATGATGCATCTCACATTCAATTTCACTTAATATCATTATTTATAGTTGTCATAAACATTCAAACCAGCAGTGTCACTTGTGTACTTGCACTTCCGTATTTGCAGTTGTATTGAAATGTAATAATTATTTCATAAACACCTTTCAGTTGTAAAAATATCAGCCAAGTCAAATATGAAATCCATTTTTCCTCAGTCAGTGCTGTGTTATCATCACATTCCCTCCCTTGGAGCACAGCGGAGCGGGCCGGACTGTTTGGTAACTAACTTATCCAGTTATCATAATTTATGGTAGAAATCCAAGATTAAATCAAATAGCATTAAAGAATGAATACTGTGCATATTTCACCAAGTATGATTTTTGTTTTCATATAGTTATTGTGTGTGAAATCGCTGCAGTGGACACGACTGTGCTGTCAGGCGCACAACGAGCGCACTGCAGACAGTGCAGTCTCTGCACACACACTCTGCCTTCTCCAGTCAGCTCATCTGGATCATCCTCACCACCTGCGAATATGGATTGTATGATTTATGAAAGCCTGTAAATAAAGTCAGTGACAGCTTTCACAGAATCGTTACACTCCATATCCTCATTGTGAGTCCTAATCATGATGCAGGCCGAGTTCACCATAACGACACTTCAATAAATAAATAGTATTCATGTATCAAGCTTCCATTTTCAAATAATATCCCAGACTGAGGGATACCACATAATTTGGGCATGTGAAGCAGTCAGTGCTGTAAACATAGAAATACTGCAGTGTCACTCGTGTGTAATGCTGATGGATGGATGGACTTTAAACTGTCCTTGCACAGCTAAAGGACAACGTGAATTGAAGAATTCATAATTTGTGTTTTCCAGCCTCCATGTCAGACACAACCACCTCGTTTTCTGTGCCAGAAATATGCACTTTCTTCGTCTTCTTCTCGGTTGTGGCCGTGACTCACTGTTCACTGTGGACACCCATTGATGAGAAGGCTGATAATACACAGTATTCCACCCGACATTAACGACAAACAAAAAAAGTCTCACTTGCCCCTCAGTGCTTCCGTAGAAAACAAAACAGCATGAAATTACCTTTAGTTGTTATTGTCACATGCAGTCATACTCAGTACAATGTAGTGAATTTTGCTCTCTATCCAGTACCCAAAGGAAGACCCCTCAAGCACTGGTGGAACATGCAAACTCCAGACAGAAAGGCCCAGCCCCAACTAGTAATGGAACTCAAGGGTTAGGTTGTCATGCACTGAGCCACCATGCTTCAGTATATTAATGTTTAAACTTTGCAACGTCATTGCATTTTGTAAATATATGCTTATTCTGAATTTGATGACAACAACAAGTTTCAAACAAGTTGGGACAGAGGCAACAAAAAAATGAGAACAATGAGGAATGATCCAAAAACACCTGTTTGGAGCATTCAACAGGTAAACAGGTGATAGTATCATGATTTGGTATTAAAAGGGGCATCCTCAAAAGACACATGCAAGTATAGGAAGAGGTTCACCACTTAGTGAAATGTGATTGTATATTGTTGGTTCAGGAAAACTTTGTAAAACTGTTTTGTGGGATTGGGGTTATAGTTGTAACAGCAATGGCAGTAGTAGTACCAAAAGTTGAAATAATGTTAGCGGAATTGGTTGTGGTACTGCTTAAAGTATGTGCAAAGGAAAAATTCAAAGATTTGTTTTGAAACACATTCTACAAGTTAGAAAGCTGAAAACTTGCGACAAGATGATGAACTATGTATATAGTATTGAATATCTGACGTTAAACCTTTTAATGGTTTTCCACAATTACACTTTTTTTGTGTTCAAGATTTTTGGGCGATACTGGAATCTTAACTCGATGATGCACTGATGATTGTCCATTCCTGACTACCACAACATTACATTGAGTTACATTTTTCCAAAGTGGATTCTGTTTCAACTGTTTGGTCACAGACAGCTGTGTTTTTACTGCTGCCCCCTGCAGTCCGCACTGCTGCAGCCTAAGCACACTATTTAAATGAATGAGAGGACTAGTGTTTTTCTCTACAATGCTTGATTTGGTCTAAATGAGGTCAAATGGTAACAAGCGGAGAATTAACACTGCATGTATATATATATAACTTATGAGAGTAAAAATATGAGAACAGTTTGTGTCGATTGGTTGCTACAAAATGGAAGATTACACTAAATGAATTGCACAGATTGTTTTGAACAGTATATAATGACTATACAGTCATGGTCAAAAGTTTAGATACACTTGTAAACAACATAATATCATGGCAATTTTCAGTTCCAATGATTTCTACAGCTCTCATTTTTCTATGATGGAATGAGCGGAACACATTTTTGTCACAAAAACATTCATGAAGTTTGCTTCAATAATGAATTTATTATTGGTCTTATGAAAATGTGACCAAATCTGCTGGCTCAAAAATATACATACAGTAATTCTAATATTTGGTTAAATGGCTCTTGGCCATTTTCACCTTAATTAGGTGCTTTTGATAGCCATCCACAAGCTTCTGGTAGCCCTTTGACTGAATTTCTAACCACCTCTCTTGACAGAATTGGTGAAGTTCAACTAAATTTGTTGTCTTCCTAGCACAGACTTGATTCTTCAGCACAGTCCACATGTTCTCAATGGGGTTCAAGTCAGGACTTTGGGAAGACCATTCCAAAACCTCAATTTCATAACCTAACACTGGGGTGGACGAGAGAGAGTGAGCAAGAAAGACATAGAGGAGGTAAAAAATAGAGGAGGGAGAGAAAGAGACTGAGATAGATAGATAGATAGATAGATAGATAGATAGATAGATAGATAGATAGATAGATAGATAGATAGATAGATAGATAGATTGATTTATTTAGGTCATCATAGCAGCGGTACAAGTACAAATGCAATCAAAATGTAAAGGCAAATATAGATATACAAAAGTACTATACACAATATGCAAACAAAACAATAGAGTACTATATACAGTAAAATGCTTAAGTAGTTACAAGAATATGATAGAATACTGAGGTAAATAAAATAAAATGCTGAGCAAAGTGGAACTTAGTGGAACTTAAGGTGCAAGAGGAATAAGGTGCAGTTTTATTTACAGTGATAATAATTTAAAGGGCAATAAATTATGTGTGTGTTTTTGCGTGGGCGTTGTACAGTCTGATGGCACCATGTAGGAATGATTTCCTGTGCCGTTCCTTAAGGCAGCAGGGTTGAATGCTGTCTGTGACCAAACAGTTGAAACAGAATCCACTTTGGAAAAATGTAACTCAATGTAATGTTGCTGAAGCTGCTCTTTAGCTTGTCCAGAGTTTTGTGGAGGGGGTGAGAGACATTGTCCATGATCGCCAGCAGTTTTGCCAGCATCCTGTCCTCCACCACTTCCTCCAGGGTAACAAGCTTAAGGCAAACAACAGACCCTGCCTTTTTAATGAGTTTATTTAGTCTATTTGCGTCCTTCACCTTGATGCCCACACCCCAGGACACCACAGTGAAGAAGATGGTGCTCGCAACAACAGACTGAACATCTGGAGCATCCGGTTGCAGACATTGAAGGACCTGAGCCTCCTCAGGAAGTAAGGCCGGCTCAGGCCCTTCTTGTAGACTGCCTCCGTGTTTGTAGTCCAGTCCAGTTTATTGTCCATTGTTTTTTGGTTGACTCTTAACCACTCCGACCAGTTTTCCCTCAGCAGCAGGTGATAGTTTGTGTTTTCTTCATGGCAGTGACACAACTGTATTATGCTACTGTAACTGTAACTATAATGTGCTCTTTCAGATCAACGCTGAGCTCCTTAGACTTTCACATTGTAGTGTTCGTGTGAGTCTAATGGCTGTATCAAACAGCCCTATTAAAATGGGCCCAGAAAAGTCACCAGCTGTTATCAATCAGAATCATTCAGAAGAAGAGGCCATGCTACAAAGAAAATTTGATTCACACAGCTTTCTATAATCACCAAAATTTATCGTTCAAGTTACTGTATGTCTATTTTTGATCCAGCAGATTTGTTCACATTTTCAGAGGACCTATAATAAATTCATTATTGAACCAAACTTCAAAGTAGTTCGTGTTCCACTCATTCCATCACAGAAAAATGAAAGCTGTAGAAATCATTGGAACTGAAGACTGCCATGATATACAGTGTACGTAAACTTTTGACCACGACTATATGTTTGTTGAGGTACATAGCTTGTGTTTTATCTTGCCATGCACAGAGCTCAAATAAGGTAAGCTCGCACCTTGAGAAGCTGTAATTCTGGTCAAACACAATTCTCAAAGTAGCCATTGTTTAAAAATACAAAAGTGCTGAAACTATATAACTGTAACAATTTACGGAGAATTTTTTCAGAATCAGATTCAGAAATTCCTTTATTAGTCCCACAAACGGGGAAATATGTGCATCACAGCAGCCAAAGGACAATTCAGTATAACAATAAACAATAATAATAGTAAAATATAAGAGTTTAAAAACCTGCAACTCCCCCCCAGTTAGTTAGAACTGAAGAAGCCTCTTGGATGAGAGGTGAAACGTCTTCAAGAAACTGAAACAAGTACTACGAGTACGATACAGCACTTAGAATTACCGTGACCTGGATGACTGAGAACCTTCATCAACATAATATTCAAATACTTTTCCAGGACTTTCCAGGCTCAATTCCCTCAAATTCAAGGACCAAACATGGCATATTCTGAGAGAGCTTACATCAACAAAGAGAAAAAGGGCTCCTGAATGAATATTCATTTTACCTACCTCGATGAGCTTCTTCAGGTTGCACAGAGAGTTTTTGAATGCCAGTATTTCAGTGATTTTCGGTAGGCATAAGAGGCACTTCATCCAGTGGGAAGAATCTTTCTCTCCGACGTACAAAAACATTTCTTGGAAATAAGGCCACGAGTGTGTAACATTATCTTCGTCATCACCACGGTGAACCCTAAACTGCAGGGTGGTCGTCGTCTGTTAGCGATGTTAGCAACAGAGTCTGCAGCAGGTGCTTCCATGATGGTCAGTGTTGGGCAAGTTACTTTCAAAATGCAATATATTACATGTTAGTAGTTACCTTCATTTTAAAGTAATATATAACATGACAATAGTACTGACTGCGTAGAGTAATAAATTACTTATTACACTACTATTTAGTAACTTAAAAAAAAAGCCCAAATAATCTATATAGAACAATAAAATAGCCGAGATCCTTTTAAATAAAGGAAGGGTCTTGGACACAGTGATGAATAGGCAGACAAAGGATCAAAGTCTGATATATTATGAGATAGGAATAAATATTTTTAATTGTAGGCTCAGTCATATGAACCACAATAGACCTATACCTTCTATAACATAGCCTATAATGACATGACAAGACAAAAATCTCTTTTTCTATGCCTTCTTATTTTAGTCCACAGAACAAGGAATGCATGGACATATATGATTGAAGAATGTAAATTAAAGTGCGAGCGGAAGATTGGACTTCATCATTAGGCCTATGAAATACAGCTCATTTCAGTAACACAGACATTGAACAAAGAACTCATAGGCTCGACTATATCAAACACACACAGAGCCCATATTAATAGTGACCTTTGATGCTGAGGAAGTTGGAGCATTCCAATTGTCCACAGTTGCAGTGGGGACCGACTCTCCATTGTCCTCAAGCTGTGGTTGTTCCACTGGCTCACAAACTCATCCACAGATCTGTTAATTCTTGGATGATAAACATGGTGAAGAGCTGTAATGTGAAGAGGGTCAGTGCTGTCTAACAGTCCGAAATTTTCCATTAAGAGGAAAAGGTCTTTATAGTATCCTGACACCACCCTGTTTACTTCTGCCCACAACCTTTCGATCCTTTGATTATGGACACTACGTCCAACCATGAAACTTCCTCTGTTTGCTCCTCGATTCTCAATCATGAACCGTGCAACATCAATGTTCTCGCTACCAGCATCAACCCTGACATGATGTGGCAGTCCAAATAGATCAACGGCACCCTGGAAAAGATGCAAGGCAGTTGATGCTCGGTTGTCTGTGCAACATCTCAGGAAGGTAATGCAGCGACTGTAGCCATCAACTGCTCCATGATACACAAATCCCCATGGATTTAACTTGTGGTTTGTGTCAATATGCCTGAAATAAGAAGAAATGTGATATTATTATCATTATTATTAGCATCCGAGATATGGCCATCCAGCTAAGTCCCGCATGTGAATCAGCTGAGCAGCTGGTATGTTGTACCTTCAAAGAGAAATAAATAAAATAAAAAACAAATGTGTTAATATGTTAATTCACACAGTGTGAATGAATTGTCTTATTACCTTGCAGCCTATAATGATTTTTATATAATAATAACTTATAATAAGTTTGTAACTTATCTACTGTACTATAAAGATTACTCTTGGCCTGCATCAGCCTCCATTCCCATACACTTTAAATACTACTTACTCATGAGTGCCCATGCCATGCGCTTGTACATTAACTTCCAGCTGGAATGTTATTTCCACCAACATCTCCCTTAGAGACTCGTAAATTCCTTCAAGAATGACTCATAAACATTATTGCTCATAAGCACTATGAATGTCGCAATAGTGGAAATATGATCCTCAAGGAGACGCGATATAGTCTCCAAACTGTTAGTGTCATTTGGAGTACAACCTGTAGCAAAAAAGTTTTCCAGTTCAAGAAAGTATTGGAATATTTCAACTGATGCCATTTTGTAAAACCAGCGAATTCAGAAGGCTATCACTTTGATGAAAAGGATACAACTAGGTTTTGAATTTCATTCAGTATTCTCAATTTTTTATCAGTATATCAAAGCTTCATTCCATATCTTCAAAGATGCATTCCATATATTCAAGCTTCATTCCATATATTCAAAGATTCATTCCATATATTGAAGCTTCATTCCATATATTCAAAGATTCATTCTATATATTCAAAGATTCATTCCATATATTCAAGCTTCATTCCATATTGGCAACTGACGTCACAGCGCAGTGCATATTGGGATACCTGCAGCCTTTTTGATAGCCTGTGAACGAACCCATTCATTCATTATTTCCCTGTTACATAGTTAGAACACATTATTATTGTTATCAAGCAAACTTAAAGAACATGGACTTTACAGCGAGAAACTCCTGCCGGAGGCAAAGAAGAGATACCTGGAAAAAAATCGCTAGCCGGCTAACTGGCCGTCTCGGTAGCTATGATTATGGAGTAAAATCGGATTTTGCGCTAACACATGACCAATAGTAAACAATCAAAACACTCACCCGAGTGAAAATGTCTGGAGCATACTTTCATATATCTCGGGATGCTGGCAAACTAATGTCGGACTCAAGGCTTCCTTGAAGCTGCTTCCACAAAGGAAAACCATAAAACGATAGTCCGTTGTCGAGTTTTCGTTCCTTATGGTTGTGTGAACGGGCATTGCAGCTGACAACGCAACAGGTCCTTCCCATGACTAAAACTCTCCAGTGTGTGGTTATCGATAGCTCTCTCTCTCGCTCTTGCTACGGCTTCTCGAACAACCAAGATGGCATCCGACACTGCAGCACGAACGTAGTGACGTCACGTTATCAAGCTCTGATCATTCAATATATTCAAGGTTCATTCCATGTATTCAAGAATTCATTCAATGTATTCAAGGTTCATTCCATATATTAAAGAAATCATTCAATATATTCAAAGTTCATTCCATATATTCAAAGATTCATTCAATATATTCAAGGTTCATTCAATATATTCAAGAATTCATTCAATATATTCAAGGTTCATTCCATATATTCAAGAATTCATTCAATATATTCAAGGTTCATTCCATATATTCAAAGATTCATTCAATATATTCAAGGTTCATTCAATATATTCAAGGTTCATTCCATATATTCAAGGTTCATTCCATATATTCAAGAATTCATTCAATATATTCAAGGTTCATTCAATATATTCAAAGATTCATTCAATATATTCAAGGTTCATTTAATATATTCAAGATTCATTCAATGTATTCAAAGATTCATTCCATATATTCAAGGTTTCATTCCATATATTCAAAAATTAATTTCCTGAACGGCATGCCATAATATATATATATTTAAAGAGAAAGATATACTCTATCTATCTATCTATCTATCTATCTATCTATCTATCTATCTATCTATCTATCTATCTATCTATCTATCTATCTATCTATCTATCCATCTATATCTAAGTCTGAGTTTTTTTAAATTGTTTTTTGGTTGAATGCCTGAAATAACGTCTAAATGAGACTACAGAAGTTGTCGCACACTATAAACATCATCACACCAAACACAAGACTCATCTACTCACTAGTCCATGTTTACAGGCAGACTTCAGTTACAAACTATTCCAACTTGCAGATTTATCAGAAAACGTCTTTAGCAGTTGTGTAGTAAGATACTTAGTGGTGGTGATGTTTAAATTATGTGACTGCAATGTAGTGTGTTTATAGCCTAACAATAGCTTTTTACTTCTAGTAAATGAATGTCACAGTGGCATGAATGGCATTACAGTTTTTCTCAATTGGTTTGGTACATTTCTCACATCAGAATTGAAATTCTCAAAAGTTCTTGTTCAATTGTCACATCATCATGCCATTTGTGCAGATGAAAAAGGCAGTTTCTCATTGCATTGAACAAATTGCAAATGCTTTTGTCCATCCATGCAAATGATTGTGTACAATTCTCAGTTTTTTCGTACATTATCAATTGCTTTTGTCATGCTAATCAAAATGCTTTGTTATAGGAATCTATCAAATAGTCTCTTTCCCCAAAACATTTAGGCTATAGTTCATCATATAAGTCTTCACATGCAAAATGATTTACCAAGCCATCATAACATGTCAAGCATATATACATTTCCATAAGACATTTGTCTGTAAATATGATCTAAATTGGTAAATTCCTCCCAGGTGAATCTAGACTTTCTCTAATGAAAAGAGTTGATCAACCAATGATCGAAAGTTTTCTGAATGAGCTCAAGGGAGCATCTCATGAACAATCTACTGGGGAGTATATAGGTAACCAGAGCACAATAGAAAGTTACAATGTCTGACAATGGAAGGACAACAGCCAAGAAGAAGGAGAGGAAGAGGGGTGAGGCTGCGTGGTGGAGGAGTAGGAAGAGGAAGAAGCTGAAGATCAGGATTGAGATTAGAATTTGGGGAGTTGTTCATATTTTTTTGTTTACCTACTGTATGACCTATGTTTATATTTTTGACCTATGTTTACTTACGTATTGTATTTCACCTTTGTTATGTGCAGTGCTGTCTTTTTTTTTTCTTTACGCACTGCAATGTCAATGTTTGCCAATAAAGAAGTCATTCTGTAAATGTGAATCTTGTCTTTTCCAATCAATCTTACACATATACATTATATGAGGTCAAATGTACAACACTTGTCATCACACCTAAACCACATTTTACATCAACATGTCCCTTCAAAGTGCACTATTCAATTGCCAACATGACTAATGAATTTGACTGTCTTATCCGTACACAATGACACAATGATTAAACATTCTGATGGCACTGACAAGTATATTGACACAAAAACTTGCTTTTGAGGGATGGACTAAGGATTTTGAGCAAGAGACTGGCTTTTGCAGGTGATCCACGGTGTTTTGCTATTTGTTCAAACTGTTTTGAGAAATGCACTTGATCTTCTGCAAATTGCAAGAATGATTGGAAAAATGTACCAAAGTGATTGAGAAAAACTGTAATCAACACATGCAGATATAGAATGGTCCTTTTTGCGCTACTGAAAAAGTAAAGTATGGCTGAATTATCAGTGTTTGCTGTTTTGTAAAACAATTCAATCTCCATTCACCAACATGAACTTATCAAAAATAATAAAACTATCACTGTATAGAGTATTCACTGCATTTCAAAATGTTTGTTTTTTTTCACCCAGGAGGCATAAAATATGGGGCATATCACATGACAAAAACAAGAGGAGATTAGGTTTTAACCTGACAGAGCTAGGTGGTATTGCTATAACCAAAATTCTAAATCGCAATATTTTTAAAATCTTCAAACCGCTACTCTGACTAGTGCACTGTAAGTATGCCATAAAAACCTTAATGCATTAAAACATTTTGATCAACAGCTAAAAGGTTAACTTTACCCTTCATCAGTAATAAGCTTCAATGAAAGAAAGACCAGGTGCCTTAGTTGACACAAAACGGAAAGAATTTCAGATAAACAACTCTGCACAATTAGTTACCCAGGACGAAGTTGCACTCCAAGGTAAGGCGCCAATTCTTGCCATTTCTCCATAAGGTTGCAAGCAGGACAACATCATTAAAGCCCCACATTGCTATTTTTGTCAAGTGCCAAACATACTCTCGGGGCCAAGTGTTTATAATGAAAGGGATATTAATATCCACACTGGCACACAATACATTAATATATCACTGCAATAATTTTTGCATACAACCATTATTTTTGCATCACACCATCAAACAGCAATATGGTCATCAAGTCCTGGCCATATCTGACCATATCCAACATAGTCTTTTGGAGAGTGAAAACTGAAGAGATCCACTTCAAGTCTTTGTGTCAAGCTGCTGTATGCGAGCAAGGGTCCAACAGAGCTGACTGTGTCTTCTCAAGTTGTTGTTAGTCATTTCTAAGATGGAGAAGTGAGTTGGGGAGTACCAGCAGCCAAGATTGTACAATACTTGCCATGGTGATAGCATCTAAAGCAGTAACTTCAACTTTAAAGCTTGTATTTTTGGGAACAGCTTAATTCCATCCAGTTCTAGGAAATGTTTCTGAAACACCTCAAAAGTGTAGCGCAGTGTTGGGAGGTATGCAAGATTGAGGGCATTAATTAAGCATAAGCAGTGTGCAAGCTTTAGCAGTACTGCTGCATCCTGGCAACATCTCCTTGCCTTCAAGAAGGATGGATACATCTACTGGATCCGCTCCATCAGAACCATGGACGACCAGGATCTGAGGATGTGTTGAGTGGTATCACTGCGACTGTCCTCCTGCATACAATTTACAAGAAAAATGAAGACGATTCTATTGAGAAACAAATAAAGAGAATTAGATATAGAATTGCATTAACCATTCGAAGTGAAGTGACTTCATTATCAGGGCAGAATGAGCACATTCTAAACATGACCATCTTTAAACATAGATCAGATTACAATTTTGAGTCAAATCTATTTTACAGTGAGCCAGGTTTAGTAAACCATTTGTAGAACATGCCGCAAGATTGCTGTCATACACATATTGTAGCCCCTGACTGAATGTTGCTTTTAGCCATAAGTACCTTTGTACCTTTACAGTGCGAAGAAAACCTGTGGCTTTGAAACCCCAGTTTAATTTTTGTGATTGTACTTCATTTGAATTATTGAAAAATATCTGTTCTTCCAGATATTAGATTTTGTAAATTTATTAACCGTGTATTAAAAATAATAACCATGCTTTACCAGGCAATCTTCAAAAAGTTCCTCATCTTTCTTGCCAAGGTTACAGTATGAGGCTGCGAATAACAGCTTTACGTCTCACCTCAATGCTTTGGTTCTGTGAACAGATTCAATACATCAATACCGAACCATTATTCATACACAATGAATTGTCAAGTGAAAATACAAGAGCATACATGTACAAGAAGCAGTGATTTCACTGCAAGGAGCAAGAGCCAAGCATGGAAGGATGAAGTGGATTTGTGTTGTATGTGCATATGCACGGGGCAATGTGCGTGTGTGTGAGTGGAAGAGAGACAGTAGGTCCAAATCCCTGCAAAAAAAATGAAACAAGCACAATTTTGAACAAGCACACCTGTCTCACTTTGTCCAGGAATGGCCTCAGCTTGGTCCCAATGACTCCTTCCTTGCACTGTAAAATGTTACCAGGATTTCACAATATTTAACTGTAATAGTTCACAATAAACTATTAACTAAGTATTATCACTTTACAGGCTTTAACTGTAATAAGCACAATATAATACTGTAATTTAGAATTTACTGTGAAATCAATCCAGACACAGTAAATTAATGTGAAAAAACTGATACCAGGATTTCACAACATTTTACTGTATTATGTCACAGTAAAATACTGTATTCAAACCATCCTCTGTGATAACACAACAAATTACTGTAAAACTTGAATTGCGCTTGAACCGCGCTGCACTGTGGGATCAAGAAGAGACAACAGGTGGATATGGGTGGATCGATACCCTTCTCTTTATACATCCATGGTGGATAATGTTACGACCCAACACACGTACCAATAGAAGAGCTCAAAGGTAAGGTTAACATCATTAGCCTAAAATATTAGACAGCTTGTCACAACTTTCTATTAGTTGTGTGAGTTAGTAAATGAACAATCTTTTGGATCAAGGTAACGTCACTTTATGCTCCACTTTTTTGGCTGTTAAGTCATTTCAAAGCTGTTTTTTGCCTCACAGAGAAGTAACCTATATCTTTGGAAAGTTCAAATCACGTGTTTTCATTTAATGGTCTCCACATGTCGTTAGGAGGCATAGTGTGTGAGTTATTTGACCGAGAAAACGCTGTGTTTTCGCCACAAATTCAAATGAAAGTCAAAGTTAAAGTAAGCTAACGTTAGCCTCCAGCTGCAGCAGGAGGTCATTTCAAAGCTGTTTTTCAAAGGCATTTTTCTCCACAAAGCTTTGCCTCATAGACAATATCACAGACTTATATCTTTGGAAAGCTCAAATTATGTGCTTTCATTTTGTGGTCTTTGCATATCGATAGGAGGGATATGCATGGGTATTTACTTGACTACTAATCTCTTCCAGCTTAAAGTATATGATCTGTCACTAATTGCTCTCCATTCTTTTTCAGAGGCAGTTTAAACAACAAGGACAGTGATCTGTGGAGCAGGCTGTTGAGGTAAAAAGAACACATACCCAAAGTGGCAAAAAAACTGTGTAATTAATGTGAGAAAATCAAGTGGTTCTCTTTTTGATATTATACTTTGATCCACCACTGAATGTCTCATCAAACTAGCAAATGACATTTGGATCAAATTAAGCTTAAAGTCATGAATCACTACAAAGTTGCTATATGTCGGCGTGTTCGTTTGTTTGAGTGAAGACATACAACGACGTCCCGCTTAACTATTTATTTAGAATTGTATCATTAAGCAAGCATGATCATGGACCTTTCTCTGTTAAACAAATCACAGTCAGCGGATTGCTGTTACTCTGTAACCTGTCGCCCAGAAAAAGGATGCAGATATTCACATTACAATAACAGTTATTTTTTTGCTGTTGAGGTGTTATAACTTCTCATTGGTCAAAAAAGGTGAGGAGACCGTGGTTTAGACTTGGCTTCTGCTATCGTAGGTGCACAGGCTGGTCCCAGCCTCTTGGTAACACAATTCCTCCAATCCGTGAAGACATTGCCCTGTGGAAAGACCCTCCCTCTTCCTGTTCTCTTCCTGCACTACTCTGCACTACTTTGAGTTCCTCTAAGGCACACTTTGCTATCATTCCACAGACAGATACCGCTCACTACAAGGTCATCATATGCAGGCAACATTGTTATAGAGACAAAGGCAGCTGTGTTCCCTCTCTCATCCTGGCTTGTTTCTCCAATGTCTTAACCATTCATAACATGGGGTCAATGCTTGTATCAATCTCATCAATCAACAGGATAAGTACAGCTCTATGTGCAGCTCTATATGGGGACATCATTAAGTGAACATGTGAAGTAGCATATGACTGGTGGAGAAAAAAACTATTGTATCTCAACAATCCCTCCTTTCACACCTAATAGTGTGAACAACAAGTGAGCAAACTGTGCACGTGGGCAATGTGAGGCAAACGCACGAGTGACAAAAGTGAAAAAGAAAAAACAAAACAAAGCAACTCATAACTAATAATCAATCAAAAACAAAATCAACTAAATTAATCCAAACAAAATCAACGAAATTAACCCAAACAAAATCAACTAAATTAATCCAAAACCACACCTAATAAAATCAATCCAACATCACACCTAAAGAAATCAATTTAATATCACACCTAACAATTTATTCACACAGCCAATAATAAATCTAACTATTTATTCACACATGAAAGAATAAATCTAAAGATTAAACCACACAGCAAATAATAAACCTAATGACTAAACCTCACATCAAACAATAAACCTAACAATTAAATCAATCTAATAATAATTGTAATGATCAACCCACTACAAAGACACATCTAAGAAATAAAACTAACACCATGACGTTAATCAAAGTGGGCGTAACTTGTGGAGGTAAATATTAGGCAGTAGTTGACAATGCTAAGTTCCAGCAAACAGTACTATTTGTCAACTGGGCAAACTACAACTTGTCCTTGTCAGTGATTGAGAGGTCAATAAGGATCAGTTGTAGTTGATGAACATAATTGATTCTAGCCATAGAGTGATGGGGAAAGCCAATCTAACACGTTCCTGACCAAGTGGGGGCAGGATATTACGCAAGACTTTACCACCACAGTACCAAAACAATCTGCACGAGCCTGGGTCAATGGGCTCATGTCTGCTCTGGATGTAACATTCAAAGTGTAATTACACCAGGATTGAGGAACATTACCAACATTAGTAGCACTGTTTCGGGTCAAACAAACATAATTACCCTCCTTTGGGGTGAACACAGGGGGAATGGTATCGTTAACTGCAACAGGGAATAGCTTACTTAAGGCTGAGCAGTTAGCTGGATTGGCAGTCATGAGCATTTGTAACATACACTCAAAGCCGGCTTCGTCAGAGGTAGGAAACAATGGAGCTGGAACCGTACTAAGAGTAGGTCTGGTGGAGGAACAAGCAATGCAGTTGGTGAGATTGTTAGTTTTAGCTGTGAAATACATCCAGTCTAACCATAAGTTTTTATTGTGATAGCCTATCTCATAGTGGATCGAGTCTTCTGGGGTGTTAAGTTTCAAATACTCCACTCGAGAGTCTGAGATAAGTGGTGATTCAGTAGGGGCAGAGGTAGTTAGATTGCTGGCCACTATAGTGAGAGGGGTAGCAGCAATGGGGAGTTTTTCATAAGTCAAACCGTACAGTGCCATCTACTCCTTCAAAGAATTTGAGGTTTATTGGTCCAGATCTCCTCCACACAAACCTCTTTGGCCTACTTGTGTTGATGGGTACGTGGCGTATTTCTACTGGCTCGTGGAGTTGGGCATCATACCATAAAAAGGGGGAGAATCACTAGCAGAGCTATTACTACTAAGCAACAAACAGTTACACGAAGACCACAGAAACCTGGCAGTCTAAATGGGTGCCATGGCCTCTGTCTCTCCATTGTCACACGTGAGCGGCAGCAGGCAGAGTTAAAGCCACTCAGATTTAGTTTACTGTTTTGGGCCTGCAGCCTGAGTTTCCAAATCAGTTCTAACTTTGCTCAAAGGGCAAGTTGGTGGTGAGGCTGGTACACAATGTGTCACGTGGTGCTAATTTGCTGCTGTTTTACCTTTTACTCGGACTGCATGTGAGGTGCACTCAATTACCTCATGTGGTCCTGTCCACCTGGGCTCAGACCACTTTCTCTTGTGGACCTTTACCTGTACCCAGTCTCCCACACTTACAGCAGGAGTCTTCGGTTGAGTTGTCTCTGGCACCTCCTCCGCACTTTACACAAAACTCGAGTCATGTTAGTCAGAGCAATCATATAGTCGTCACAGTCAATCTACCACAGATCCAAAGTGGGGAGGTGTCCCCCCTCTCTTGGTGGGCCTGGCATAGGATGGCCTGTCAACAACTCATGTGGAGTCAGGTGTGTCTTACTGCTAGGTGAGTTCCTCATTGACATTAACGCTAATGGCAGAGCATCAACCCATGTAAGTTTAGTACCTGCACATATTTTAGCCATTTTTCTCTTTAATGTCTGGTTTGCTCTCTCTACTATCCCCTATGAAGCAGGATGATAGATAGTTCCGAACTTATGTTCCCCTAATGCTAGTTCTACTTTAGCTAAGCATTTGTTATTGAAATGGGATACATTGTCTGACTTAATGGAGCGTGGTATTCCATATCTGGGGATGAGTTCATTTTTCAGCAATTTTACCATTGATAGTGCAGAGTAGCTGACCTGCACCCGACTCAAGACGCCTTCAGTAGTTTTGAGATTGATATTCTTCTTCGGGCCAGGCACTCTGGGGCATCTGGTGAGCTTGGGGAACTTGTCCTCCTCCTATTCCATCTCCTTGTATCATTACTCCTCTGTAGGGTGTGGCCTGCCCCTGTTGTCCTGTCTGCCAGTAAGCCCCTGCTTGAGGACAGTGTCTTATATAGTGATTGGTTTCACCACATCTATAACAATGTCCAACCATTCTGGGATATCCGTATCCTCTTGATGATCCTCCTCGACTTCTGTAGCTGCCATATCCTCCGGGTGATTGTGTGGCATAAGGCTGGGCACTGACTGCTCCTGTTGCAGCTGTCTTTTGTTGGGCTGTCATAGCAGTCTGAACTGCTTTTGTGACTGCAGTCTGTATGTCATCGGGAGTAAGGGCTGGAGAGGTGACCACCATTTGCTTAGCTTTAGCTTTCTGCTGGGCATTTGTCTCGAATAGTTGTTGTTTCAGCAACACTGCACTCAGTCGTTCCATTTCATCCTTTTCAGCTGCCTTCTTTTTTGTGTGAGTTCTCCACCAATGTGTGAGGTGCTCTCTCCATTCTTTGTCTGGCTTGGAGTCCAGTCCTACGACCTCCTCTAGCTTTTGTTGCACAGCTTCAGGCAGGCCTTTCTGACATTGATCTCTCCAGAGAGAAGTCATTGCGTCGCTGGAGTCAAATCTGTTGCCAGTATGTGCCTCCTACACATCTTCCGCTCTTTTGAGGTATTCTCGTACATCTTCGCCCTCCTTCATCTGGAGTGACTTTACAGAGTGTAAATCACGGGGTGTAGGGTGACGTGCTCTCAAAACCTCCCAAAGGTTATTGCGATGGAGGTCGAAAGGCCTGGCATTACTGAGGTTGGCCTTGGCTCCAGCTTCTTCAAGGAGTCCCTGGGCTTGTCTATTTCCTTCAATCCTTGCCAACAGAGCTCTCATATCTCCGAGGCACAACACTTCGCCGGCTGTGAGGCTTCCCCCGATTCCTCAATCCTCTTGATGTATTTGCTTCTCGGCTGCGTTCCTTGGCTGACAATGACAAATCTGCAAGTTTAGCCGTCTGGGAGGTCAGTATTGCCAAAATGTCAGTTAGTGCCGACCCTTGCTCCTGTTGGTTTTGTACTGGGTCCTCAATCTCCAATACTCCGCCTGTAACTGCGAGGGTGGGAGCCTGTACTGGTAAGCCTTGTTTTTGCCTGAATGGGTTTGTGTCAGATAGAGCTTGTGAGTAGGGAGGGGGTGAGATGTGCTCTTCTAATCCCTTTAGGCTTGGGTATATCCTTGTAGCTCCTCCAAGGGGTGCTGTAGGGCTCTCAGTGTGGCCCTTTGGAGTAGGGGCTCCTTCTCCAGCCGGTTGGGAGTGCTTCCTCTTCTCATTATCACTGTCAGCCTTAATTTTTCCTGCTTGGGATTACATACCTTTGCAGTCTCGTCAGCTCTCTCCTTCTCCTTTTCTACAGCTCGCTTTCCCCACAGGTGTCGTCCTCTTCTCTCCCAGTCAGTTTTGACCTCGTTGTATTTTCCTGTTGCAAGTGTGGTGATGCACAGAATGGAGCTCTGATTGGGCAGGGGTGCTGTTGGATCTCTGGAAATTAACCCTTGGTCTTCCCATTTGCTCCAGAGTTTCTCAATCTCCTTCCTGAGCTCCTTGTTGCTCATCTCTTTGTCTTTGGTTGCTTCTTCTCTCTTCCGGAAAATCCATTCCTTCAGTTCGCTCAAATTGTTGGGTTTCTGTGTTCCTTCCATTGCTGGGGCGAGAGGAAAATTAATTGTGTTCAGCTTCTTATTTAATTATCAGTGTGGGATAAAAGTATTTCTATTTTTTTCTTAACTCAGTGAAACCCTCCTTATGGCAAGACACACCTCCTCTTTTTTAACTTAATTTGATATTTAACTTTAACTTTTATTCATTTAATTCACCAGGTGAGACTTAATATATTTTTCAATCTACTTTTTGACCACTAGTTGTCAGCATCAGATGTCTAGCTGAGTTTTTTTTTTTTAAACTTTATGTAATATAATTTTTCCCCACCAGATGGAGGCAATGAGTTTTTTATGCAATTTTATTTTTCAACCACGAGGTGGGGCAATTCACAATTTTTGATGTAATGTTTATTTTAATCCAAGAGATGGAGCCACACAAAATTTCGAATGTAATTCTATTTTTGCTCCACTAGATGGAGGTATTTTCAAAATTTGGCATGATTCTATACTTTGTCCACTGGATGGAGACAAAAAGTTCCACCAGCTTTTGCTTAAAACACTTTATGTTTGTTTACACCGTTATTTTTCCCACCCACAGAAATTTCAACACACAACACAACACAATGCTTCTTGTCCCAAACAGCCAGTCAGTTTGTATGGAGTTCACCCAAGCAACAAGCTCAGGGAAAAAATGCTGCGTGTGTTATCACCGTTAGGTTTCTGCCGTTCGCTTTTTTTCACCAAGACACTACTGCTTTCTGAACCAAGACACTGTTGTAACTACCTCCGACACTTTAAAGCAACAGTAACAACACACAATGCATTATAGGATTATGATGAAGGTTAACCAGACTTTGTATACACATTTTTTCCACGTGAGGCCTTTCTTCGACTTTTTTGGGACTTCCACCCTGCGGCCTTCAAAACGTCATCTGATTACTTCCTATCAAGAACATGTGAAGTAGCATATGACTGGTGGAGAAAAAAACTATTGTACCTCAAAATATAGTTGATATAACTTTTACCTCAACCATTTAGCAGCGATCCTTAAAGTATATTTATGTCTTTATGAACTGTATTTTAAGGTCTTTGTCTTACAATGGAAGCCAATTCCAGGTTGATGGTAAAAAAAAAAAACATTACATGGGAAGCCCGAAAGTTAGGAGTTGAGCAAATGTGTTGTTGTTTTGTTCTCAGGATTTATTGACAGCATGCAATGCATCAAAAAAGGGATAGTTTGTGAATCCGTGTATCATTCGTTCATTCGTTTTTCAAAATAAAACCAAAAATAAGAAAACGAAAAAACAATTCCTTTTCTCAGTATTCGTTTCCTAAACTAAAATGAAAAAACGGATAACGACTCGTTTTTTTCAGTTTTCGATTTTATGCTCAAATGAATAATGGAAAAAACGGATAACGAGCGTTTCCCGTTTCATGTTGCAAGCATTTGGTACCTACACCGGAAATTACCGTCACCCGGAAGTGGCCTGGAGCAAAGCTAACGTTAGCAGAGCCAGTCAATTCTCTGACGTTACCAGAGCGTGGTAGAAATCTCGGCATGCGTTTTACCATCCTCAAAAAGCTGTCCAATTATATCTGCATGATCCTCAAGTCCTGCCATTATTTTTGTTTTGCGCGCCCTCGCAGTACAGAGACAGAGACGGTCACTTCCGCTTCCGGCTCATTGAACTTTTTTCAGATCAAAATGGGATAAAACATGAAACGGGAAACGCTCGTTATCCGTTTTTTCCATTATTCATTTGAGCATAAAATCGAAAACTGAAAAAAACGAGTCGTTATCCGTTTTTTCATTTTAGTTTAGGAAACGAATACTGAGAAAAGGAATTGTTTTTTCGTTTTCTTATTTTTGGTTTTATTTTGAAAAACGAATGAACGAATGATACACGGATTGTTTGTGAGTTATTTGTGAGTAACTTAGCTGATAATAATTGGATGCAAATATATGTTTGAATTATTTTCATCATTTTTTCTTTTTCTTTCATTCCAGCCAACATCCAGATCTCCGCCCATTCCACATCATGTGGGACCACATGACTGCTTCATCATTGGGATAGCTGCGGTTTTTGCGAGCTACTATAACTTCAATCTGCAGTATCCTGAGGATGGCTCATGCACTTTGGAGTTTATCCAAAGGTACTGTAACACTTACATTAACATTGGACTGGATTGCTTGCTTGACCCTCTTGCTTGATAAACCATCTTGCTTTCTTATCTTGCTTGCATAGCATTTATGGTTGTTCATTTGGCATTTTTGCCTGCCTCCAATGCTTGATTGATTATTTGATTTTATCAGTGCTACATTCTCAGTGCTTTCAGTCAATGTCTGACATTTCCAAACTGAAATAATCCTTCATGTGATTTCTTAGAACAGAAATGTACACACAGTGAAAGTGAGCGCTATGGTTGAACATTCTCTAATTTTCCCTCTGTATTTGGTCAATCTGAATCAAATTCAGCAGCCCAACACTCCTCAACTTTCTCCTTTTGATAGCATGGCAAAGAGAGCACACAATCTGTGAGCTGTGGACATGTGCTCCTTTTTGGTAACAAACTTCATCAACTTTAGTGCATTATTGTCTCCATTATACTATGTTCCCTTCTAATATTTAGCACTACTGTCACCCCATCCACCATTCTAACTCGGGTGTCGAGTGGCTGACTTGATAGCATGCATGCTTGCTTAATTCTTACTTTTTTTAAACAAGTGTTTGTTTTTCAATGTTTGCATGTGTATCTCAGTTTCTACACACCTGATTTGCTTGCTTGTATCAATCTTGCTTGGCTTTCAATACTAATTTCTTTGGTGTAGGATTTAGTTAAAGGGGAAGGGGCACCACTGCATGTGCCTTGGATAAACAATGCAATATTACATCTGTAAAACTGAAAGTTGTCTTTGCTTATTGTTTACAGGTGCTTCTTGGGCATTAACCCTGAGATGGGCTCAAAGTCATAGAAGAAGCGTGGAGGCATCAATCAACACGTGAGCACGCTCCAAAGGAAACTTGTCGACTTCGAGTGGTCAGTGTAAATATGAAATTGTTACGTAGTTTACGTAAGTATGTTCATATTGTATATGTTCAGAAGTTGTAAATTGTTTATACTGTTTAAAAGTTGTTGTAAATTGACGTGTGTTGTAAATTGTAGGGCTGGGTATTGTAACCAATTTCCTGCTATCGATTAATCACGATTCGATATTGATTCGATTTAATATTGACTGATTGATTCATAAATTCAGTTAGTGATACCAAATTTTGATTTTGAGCTGTAATCTGATTACATAACTACCCCAGTAATACACACACAACAGAGCTGTCAACTTTTCAGAAAAATTTGGAGTGAGATTTGAAGTAAGCTAATGGGAGTATTTACAGCCATTTACCCTGTTTAATAACTTCTAATCCTTACAAGTAAGAACATAGACACAGACAATGTTCCTCTTCAAAATCACCAACTTGTGGGTAATTTATTTCCACAAACACAATCATACAGCAGCAACGAGTCTACATGTAAATATCTGAACTAGACCTGTTTAAGGCTTGTGTGCGGTTTATTTTGAAGTAAAAGTGAAATGCTGCTTTAAGAGAAAGTCATTTTCCATACAGCACCCACTAAAGCCAGATACCAGAAAATCTTTTTATTTAAAAAATATTATTAAAACTCGTGTTTTCCCCTTTCAAACTAGGGTACATGTATTTGTTGTTTTTTATCAGTTTATTAGGCCTATTTTAGTCAATGCATTAGTCCATTAGATTCCTTCTGATGCTGACTATCGCACAAAAGGGTGTTTTAGAGGAAGTTAATAAGTCTCCCACTGAATAACAGGCATCAGGCTCAGGCCGACCTCTGTTGTGTCCATTGGCAGCTCATTATGAGAGAGATCACCTCCACCTTCGGTGGGTGACGCACATTTCCTAATATGGACTTCACTCCTGGAGAGGGTGGGTCATTTGTACAACAGGTTGTAGAATTTGGTTTAAAACTCTCGTTAATAAAAATAGATCTGGCAACTAAAGCTTGTTCTAGGCTTAAATATGCACTTTTGTCAGAGTAACTAGAATGGCCAAGACAGTCTCACAGACAGGGGAAACAGAGGGGAAATAAAAAAGACGAGGAGGGATGTCGTTACCAGTATCCATAATGGGCAGAGTTAATATTTTAAAAATGAATACTTTGCCAAATTTGCTTTATTTATTCCAGAACATCCCGTTACTGCCACCTACAGATCTATTCTCAAAAGTCAAAAAATTATTTGTTGGCTTTCTATGGAACAACTGTAGGGCAAGACTACGCTTGTCTTTATTGTACTTACCATTTGACCTGGGGGGCCTAAAATGTCCGAACTTGATGTGGTATTACTGGGCTGCACAACTGAGGTCTATTATGTTTTATTTTTCAATGGATAATGCCCCTCACTGGGCCGAAATGGAATCTTATGGCTTAAATCTATCTCTTTCTTCATATATTTATTCAGACAATGTACAAAAGCTTTGTAAACAAACAAAAAATCCAATTGTAAAACATATGATAAAGATTTGGTATGAAGTGAAGAAATACTTAAACGAACCACAATCACTATCGCAATTTACCCCAATTTGGGGTAATCAGTTCTTTGTACCAGGCAGGGCAGATTCAAATTATGGTTAACTAAGGGACTTAAAACAATTCAAGATCTGTACACAACAAACTCAGATAATATGATGTCCTTTGAAGAACTAAGAGCTAAATATCATCTTAATAGAAAACATTTCTTTAGGTACCTTCAGCTTAGAAATTATGTTAAAATAAATCAAAGCAATGTACTTTCTAAACTCTGTAGCACAGAACTAGAAAAAATTGTGACAAAGAATTGTCTAAGAAAGGGTGCAATATCAGAACTCTACAACTTGTTGATATCATTTTCAAGTGAGAACTCAACATATAAGCTAAGGGCCTGGAAGGAAAACATACAAACAGATATTTCCAAGGAAGAGTGGGAAGCCGCATGTGCCAACGCTCATTCTGCATCCATAAATGCACGCCTTAGAATAATACAATATAAATGGTTAATGCGGATGTATGTGACACCGATAGAATTGAATAGATATGACCCGAATATACCAGACATATGCACAAAATGTACAGAAGATAGAGGAACACTATTTCACTGCCTTTGGCAGTGTAGAATAATTATTAAATTCTGGGAAGAGATAAGAGTAATAATCGAAAAGACTGTTTCCAAATCAATATCATTGGATCCTAAGCTTTTCTTGCTGGGCCTTTAGAGAAACATAACTTCAGTAAGTATGAAAAAGCATTTATAGATCTAAACTTGTTAAATGCCAAAAAATGTATTGCACTACTATGGAAAAGAACCCATCAACCAAGTACCAGTCAATGGTTAAAACAAATGTTATCAAGCCTACCGTTGGAAAGAATTACTTATATTCTGAAAGCCAAACAGCATGTATTTGAAGGTATATGGAAGCCCTTTATTGAATATGTCAAGAACTCAGACTTAACAGAAAACCAAACTGATGACTAACTGTGGGTATGGCAATCTCCAAAATTGTGAATGTTAATGTCTTTTTTGCTATTACAGTTATCATTATTATTATATTTTTTTTCCTGTTACTTTTAAAAGCCCGTAGCTTATCATTATCATTACCATTATTTCACAATCCATTACATTGTGTTTATAATCTGTCTAATAACAAGAGAAGCATATTGTTCGTTTTGTGTTTCTATTATGATTGTTTTGTTTTAAGCTGTGTTTTTGCTATATTTGGCAGCTAATCTATGAGAAATGACATACGGCCATGGCTAGGCTATACATGTCACGATTGTTTGTACTGTGATTATCTTGTGCTGCTATAAAACTCAAATAAAGATATTGTGGAAAAAAGAAAAAAAAAAAGACGAGGAGGAAAGGTCCGATTCGCTACCTAGCAACCAGAAGATTCTTTGTAGCAATTTAACGTCTGCTACACTAACGGAAGACAACACAACACATTTCTATTTCAAAATAAAAGCATTTGTTATTGTAACCTATTACTATAATTATTGATCTATTGTCAGAGAAAAATATTTACAACAATATGTAGGCTAATGTTTTCATACTATCACATTTATTTTTACCTGTATAGGCCTACCGGTATGTGAATACCGATCGCGCGCGCGTGCGTGCGTGCGAGCGAGAGAAAGAGAGAAAGAGAGAAAGAAGGAGACACCGGGCGTTTACCAGCAAAAACTGAACGGTTTGAAATGAAAAGAGGGAAATCACAGAATACAGAATATGTCCAGGAGACTCCTCAGGACGTGAGGGAGGAAGGATCAGATGGTGGCTCAGGTAGTAATGAGGAAAATATATATGGCTGCACATCTGTCAGCTGCACTGTAAGCAGGTGAAGCCTACACCATGCAGTCATTTCTCAAACTTTATTTTGTAGGCTCAGGACAGACTAGATCATGATTGTATTGGATATAATAGGGTAGCCTAACCTAATAAATCTCTTGGCTGCTGTCCAGTCCAGTAATAACGAGTCTGTGGTGTGTACCCTACGTCATCGCCAGGTAGAGGCTGAAGTGCGGCCATTCTACTTGGAGAGTCTGCGATTTCAACTTTCCCGCTCACTTCGTGCATCTCTGACTCCGCAAAAATCTCCCAGCATTCCCCGAATTTTCAGAATATCAAAATAACAAAACAATAAAAATCAAAAACTTAATTTTCATGTTATTCTGTTTTTGTTTTAAAACAGAATAACAGGCACAAAATGTGGTTTTGTGTTATTCTGTTTTTCCTGTTTTTCCGTTCTGGGTTTAAAAGAGAATAACAGAAAAACAAAGTTTTTTTTCTGTTTTTTTTTTATTTGGTTTTGAAACGAAAAAACGAAAGAACGAAGGGTACACGGATTTATGACAAAGCAAACAAACATACATTTGGCTCACATACACATTAAAATTCAAATTTATACAGGCGAGAGATTCAGGAGTCACCTCCTACACAAAGAAAACAAACAAATAAGTAAACAATATATATATACATACATACATACATGCACTTGATACACATGCATACATATGCACACACACACATAAAGTAAAACAAATTGAGGGCACATTGCCATGTATGATACATCCACATGATCAGAGAGAGGTACATAGAAAGAAAAATACATCAACCAAACCGCAGGGTGTCATTTATGAGGCAGAGCATTCGGAGCTATGATACAAACCCTCTTGCGAGAATGGTGGAAATATTCAAACCAACTGACAGGAAGGGTTCGAAAAACATCATCTTTGCTGTGTAGTTTACACGTCAGATAGTCCAATGCAATGTATTCAAGTGTCACTCTTTGCCACTGAGCATTAGATGGAACTTTATCAATTATCCAATTCAGAAGAATACACTTTCTGGCACAGAAAGCAAGTGTTTGGTGACGTTTTCTTTTAAATTTGTCAGTGATAGACAAATCAGATATGCCAAGTAGCAAATATAAGGGGTTGTTGTTTCTATTAGTAGACAGAATCTTATTAATTTCCAGCCCTATGACCTGCCAGAACTGCTGTACTTTCCTACATTACCACAGACAATGTGTAAGACTACCAGTTTCTATTTTACACTTGGGGCACAGTGGAGATGCATTAGCGTTGAATTTATGACTTTGGGAGGGAGATATGTGGGCCCTGTGTAGGAGCTTAAGTTGCATGGCTCTCACCCGGTTACACACACTCAATGTTTTTGCATTCTTCCACGCATCGTTCCAACCATCGTCTGTTATCTCAACATTGAGTTCTCTCTCCCATAAGCCTTTCAGAAAATAGGTGTTTGTGGTGTTATACCCCTTAAGGATATTATGGAATAAACTAATAGACCTGCCGGATTTCTGTAAAAAGAGCTGTCTCTCTAAACGTGAAATATTTTGACACTGAAGGATTGTGGTGTCCCAAGTTTCTTACTTGCAAATATCGAAAGAAATCCTGTTGTTGAATGCCATATTTCTTTTTCAGCTGACTAAAAGACATCATGGTAGAACCTTCCAGTAATTTGTGTAGATTAGATATTCCTTTATTTACCCAGACACAGAAATTATTGTCCATCACTCCAGGAGGGAAATCAGGATTATTGCATATTGGAGTGAAGACAGGGGTGAATTGTGATCTACCCTCTAATTTTCTGATGGCATGCCATGCCTTAACTGTGGAAATTGTAATTGGGTTAGTACAAGCAGACTTCAAAGATGCACTTTTTCTAATAAACAAAAGATTACTCAAAGGGTATTTGGACATTGAACTTTCTACATCCAACCAGAGAGATGTGGACTTACTACACACCCAGTCAGCTATAGTACATAAATGAGCACTAAGCTGGAATTTTCTAATGTCCGGGAGATCAACACTTCCTTCTGTGGAAGAAAGACATAACGTAGCTATTTTGAGGCGTGCTTTTCTTAGACGATATAAAGGAACTGAACCAGCTATTTAGCTGTTTGATGGTCTTATGGAGGAACATAACTGGGATCGTTTGTATTGGGTAAAGTAACCTGGGAAGGATGTTCATTTTCAGGAGTGCAACATGGCCTAACCAGGAAATTGGGAGGGTGTTTCATCTCTCTAGGTCCAACTTTATACGCTCGAATATGGGTGGGAAATTTGCTTTATATAATTGGTCAAAGGAGGGTGTTATACGTATTCCCAAATAGACAAAGCCTTCTGGTGACCATTTAAAAGGAAAGGGAGATGGAGTTTTGGGTATCTGTTTCAGACTGCCTAATGGCATTACTTCTGATTTACCGAGATTTATTCTGTAGCCGGAAAAAGTACTAAACATATTGATGGTCTCAATAAGGGCTGAATTGATACCTCAGGCTCAGTCAAAACAATCAAGACATCATCAGCATAAAGAGTAATCTTGTGTTCTCTAGTGTCAATAGTGAGACCATATATGTTTTCATTTGTCCTGATTGCCTCAGCGAGTGGCTCAATTGCCCATGGCTGTTTAGGGCTTCGGTACATGTGGACATTGGAAGAATGGTTAATGCCAGGTGAATCAGATAAATGTTTTGGATGACATAATCTATGATAAAGGTCCCATGTTAAGATAATTTAATATCAGATGAGAGATGAGATAAGAGGGGAATTTGGGTGTGACAGCAACACAAGGACAGAATAAGTACAGACAGATAAAATTACAGAAAATAAATAATTAAATGTGGATAAAATAACAATAGAATAAAAAAGACACTATACATAAGCAATTCTAAGTGCTGTATCGTAGGCAACTGGATGTGTTTCAGTTTCTTGAAGACGTTTCACCTCTCATCCAAGAGGCTTCTTCAGTTCTAACTGGCTATATCTTCTTGCTATTATCCTGCTTGCTATTCTCTCATCTCATCTCATCTGTGAAGAAAGTATATTCTTTCTTTAAAGGAGTCTTGAGACTGAAAGGTGATGTGTGATGTCATCAGACATCCTCCCCTGTGTCCCTTTCAGATATCAAACTTTCCTTTAAGTTAAATCATATTAAATTGTTATTGATTTCTGGGAAGGGGTTGAGGTTTACAGATTTGACATGGTGGCACTCTCAGCTTTTAAATGATACCAAATATGAAATACATGGACTAACACAATATCACATATTCAGAAATGCATGATAAACATTATTAATTCAGTACAAAATGTTATGAGTGGCAACTAATAAGCATTACATAAAATGATGTATTGATACATTTGTATCTTTGAATGGGCACAACGAAAAGAAACAGAGTATTAAAAATAACACACTATTGTCCCAGGAAGGTTCTTCTGCTCTTGGATGAGAAGGACTGTAGTGTAAGTTAACAGACAAGCATGCAGATTAGCATCTACACAGGCCACAGCACCCTGGGGTCCCAGGTCCTTAGAGAGCAGTTCACAGTTCTTTGTGAACTCTGGGCCAATGTCTGAAGAGGTGAACTTGATGACAGATTATTAGATAGGTGGGTCTCTTGCCAGTTGGAGTTTGGGTCCTTTTGATGTCCTGGAGACAATGTATTGGTGTGTTTAGAGTCATTTCATGACTCTCAGGAAGGTGTCCTGAAGACACTGGGCTGGACACTGGGCTGGAAAGGAGGCTCCCCAGTCACATGCCAATGAAATTAGTAGTAGCAAAGTCAGCAACATCAAGTATATGTAAGAATAATATGGCACTGTCACTTATGACATATTAATTGATTAATGTCGAGATATAATGTCATAGTGTTGTCAAAAATAGCAGTTTTTCAATAATCAATAATAACCAATCAATTCAATACTTTTCAACTCTGAATATTTTATATAGTTTCAACACTTATTTTCTGTCATGTTGATACACCATTACTGCACAAATGTACAAGTAAAATATTATACCCTGGCACACATGAACTGACAAAGAAACACCAAGACACTGAAGTGTTCTTGAGAAAAAGTGTTGATATTCACAGATGCTCAATTTTAAAATGCAAATAACAACATTTCATAGCAAAATAAATCAATTTCATTCTACAAACATATTTGTATTTGTATACACACAGTATTCAATATGTCTACTTTCTGATTAACACTATCATTCTCCCTTCATACCAGTGATGCCACTGTTTGGTTATCTTCAGAGAAGAGGATGTGCAACACATTTATGAGTCCAGTCTGAGTCTGGTTTGGTTTATATATGAAATGTATATATTTCAATATGACTTTTTTTTAAAATTATGACTTTGTTCTTGTAAATATTCTGGATTCTACCTTAAATCACAGCTCAGATGACATTTTCTACCAGATCTCTTTCCTTTGAGTCTCTGATTTGTTTGGGACTCAAACAAACAGCAGCAGCAGTAAGCAGACATTGTTCTGCATCAGAAATTAAAGCTTATCAAACTTGAGTACCATTATTGCTCTCTATTACAGCAAGTAAGTAAGCACATGATTATGAAGAGAAGTACATTTGCATTCACATCAATACTGTAATGAATGTTAACTAATTAACTAAGACACTGACAGCAGTCCAATTTCCATAAAAAACTGAGCTCACATAGATGTTTAAATAATAGCTATGAGCCATTGGGTTTTAGTTGGGTTATTTTCAGGACATTCAATTGTTTTTAAGTAAACCATAAAAGAGTTTATTGGTCTTACACTGAATTGATTATTCATTGTAGCAAAAGTGTAGATTTTGATGATGTAAGTCAGTGAAGGGGCCATCTTAAAACATAAAAATCAATTTGTGGGCCAGATAAACTGGGGCAAAGCAGAACTACTAGGGTCACCAGGTTAGACCCAATGACTCTATTGTGGCAAAAAGTAACTACTTCGAATGTACAGAAAATAAAGAATAATTAACTACCCCCCACACATCTAAGGTATCTCTTCTGATGTTACTGTCCCTGTAACAGTAGAGGGGTTGGGGGCACTCTCCCCCAGGAATCAGTTTATGGAAAGCAACCTTTAAAATGCTAATTTTTAGTTACTTTCATCATATTTTTATCCAATAACACTCCTCTAGATGGCTGGTTTTTAAAGGGAATGAATCATGACAGTGACAGAACATCTCCCCTGCTCGTTATGCTCGTTGTGTAACACTGTTAGCTTTTCAGCAGGAGACCCGGTATACATGTTTATATACATGTGAAATATACACACACACACACACACACACACACACACAATTTGTGCACTTGGTCCCTTTGTTTTTAGATGAGACGTCGGGTCTAGCTGACCTGTTTGGAGCTGGAGTCCACAGATGTGTCTGGAACAGCAGTCACTGAGTAAACTGATCAGCCAGTCAGGTGACATGCTCATCTTTCATTGGCTGAGAGTCAGAGGCAGCTGCCACACCAGCAGTGTGTTTTCAGTGGAGTCTGAGCAGGGATCAACTGAGGCTGTCTGTGCTATCCTGCGGTATCCTCTGCCACCGGAGAAGATGGCTGTTGAGGTGACTTTGCTGCGCCTGGGCTCCACCTCCTTCACCCGCTCCCTAGGCCACCCCCTCACCCACACATCAGGGTCCTCATTCACTTCATAGATGGAGCTGTTCTCTGGGCTGTGCTCCAGGGAGTTGCGGGGGGCCCTTGGGCTCCCTTGTTCGGGTTGGGCTGTCAGCACCTTCCCAGGCAGCTGGCAGGTGGAGTGGAGGCGGTACTGCAGCAAGAGACGCTTGGGCTTCTCCTCCGTTGGTGGAGGAGCTTGTGAGTCCTGGGTGTAGCTGCTCTGCTCCAGCCTCTGCCCTCCCTCATCTCCTCTCACATTACCTTCATCGCTGCCATTGAGGACGGGGTCCCGGCGAAGCAAATCAGACGCCAGGGTGCTGGAGATCGACATCAGGAAGTCCACGGGACCACAGTGAGCGTTCAGAGACATCACCCCCCTACCTGAGGGTACAACAGTTCTAAATAAGTCCACACTATCTCCAATAGCACCTTATGAGAAGGAGTAAATGATGTGTGACATTATGTCAGGATAAATATACAGGATATAGACCATGTACCACTTTAACATATGAATGTATGAATATTATTTTTTTGTCAATATGTGATCAACAGGTCACTGAAACTAATATTAAAACCCTGCTACAACAACCAGAATGAACAGAATTATTTATTAAGTAACTACATTGATTTTCATTTGGTTTTATTTTTGGTCAGTAATGTTTGATCATTTGATTAAAAGGTCATCAGTTGCTTTAAACTCAGGCACCAGAGATTAATGAACTGATGCTGATACAGAACAATCCGTGTATCATTCGTTCATTCGTTTTTCAAAATAAAACCAAAAATAAGAAAACGAAAAAACAATTCCTTTTCTCAGTATTCGTTTCCTAAACTAAAATGAAAAAACGGATAACGACTCGTTTTTTTCAGTTTTCGATTTTATGCTCAAATGAATAATGGAAAAAACGGATAACGAGCGTTTCCCGTTTCATGTTGCAAGCATTTGACTGCGGTCAAGCCAGCCGTGGTTCGCGTTCGCTTGGTCAAATCAGCCGCACGTTGTTTTCTAGTGCGCGAATATACGGACATTTACGGTAATCGTAAAGACACCGCTCTGAAGAGCTGCTGGTAGTGACAGTGGGGCGGACTGAAGTCACACAGTCAGACCCGTGAAAATTACGATACTTTTTCAGTAATTATTCCTGGTAATATACTGAAGGTATCACGGAGGTTTGCGTACGGATTTCAAAGTAAAGGACGAAAGTCAAAACGTAAGGATATTTCACCCAACTTTTACGTGGAATAAAAAGCTTATTTTCCATCAGCATACTGCTGAACTTAGTACTCCCCAGACTACCTTCATGCATAATATCAAGTACTTTTACTGTGTACTTTTTGAGTAATCCTCTGTCAAAGTCCTTAACAGAGGACGAGAATAAGGACAATTTGCCCAACTTTGACAGGGAATAAAAAGGTTATTTTCCATAAGTAGTCTATGATTCTTATACTGCTGAACTTAGTACTCCCCAGACTACTTGCATGCATAATATCAAGTACTTTTACTGTGTACTTTTTGAGTAATCCTCTGTCAAAGTCCTTAACAGAGGACATGATGAGCACAAGGGTAAGACAGTGCTGCTAGCAAGACTAGTTGAGAGCAAGCTGGGTCCTGTGGAGTACCAAAGATTTCAAACAAATGTTTCTGGCTTTTGATGTTGAACTTACTTAGGGTTGCTTTGGTGTTACAAAAAACACACACAAACACAAGCATCTCTTAAATTAGAATGATCTATTTCACATCTATAATACTACTTACATGTTAACCTTTTTATTCCACATCAAAGTTGGGTGAAATGTGCTCATCATGTCCTCTGTTAAGGACTCTGACAGAGGATTACTCAAAAAGTACACAGTAAAAGTACTTGATATCATGCATGCAAGTAGTCTAGGAAGTACTAAGTTCAGCAGTATAAGAATCATAGACTACTTATGGAAAATAACCTTTTTATTCCACATCAAAGTTGGGTGAAATGTGCTCATCATGTCCTCTGTTAAGGACTTTGACAGAGGATTACTCAAAAAGTACACAGTAAAAGTACTTAATATCATGCATGCAAGTAGTCTAGGAAGTACTAAGTTCAGCAGTATAAGAATCATAGACTACTTATGGAAAATAACCTTTTTATTCCACATCAAAGTTGGGTGAAATGTGCTCATCATGTCCTCTGTTAAGGACTTTGACAGAGGATTACTCAAAAAGTACACAGTAAAAGTACTTGATATTATGCATGCAAGTAGTCTGGGGAGTACTAAGTTCAGCAGTATAAGAATCATAGACTACTTATGGAAAATAACCTTTTTATTCCCTGTCAAAGTTGGGCAAATTGTCCTTATTCTCGTCCTCTGTTAAGGACTTTGACAGAGGATTACTCAAAAAGTACACAGTAAAAGTACTTGATATCATGTATGCAAGTAGTCTAGGAAGTACTAAGTTCAGCAGTATAAGAATCATAGACTACTTATGGAAAATAACCTTTTTATTCCCTGTCAAAGTTGGGCAAATTGTCCTTATTCTCGTCCTCTGTTAAGGACTTTGACAGAGGATTACTCAAAAAGTACACAGTAAAAGTACTTGCTATCATGCATGCAAGTAGTCTAGGAAGTACTAAGTTCAGCAGTATAAGAATCATAGACTACTTATGGAAAATAACCTTTTTATTCCCTGTCAAAGTTGGGCAAATTGTCCTTATTCTCGTCCTCTGTTAAGGACTTTGACAGAGGATTACTCAAAAAGTACACAGTAAAAGTACTTGATATTATGCATGAAGGTAGTCTGGGGAGTACTAAGTTCAGCAGTATGCTGATGGAAAATAAGCTTTTTATTCCACGTAAAAGTTGGGTGAAATATCCTTACGTTTTGACTTTCGTCCTTTACTTTGAAATCCGTACGCAAACCTCCGTGATACCTTCAGTATATTACCAGGAATAATTACTGAAAAAGTATCGTAATTTTCACGGGTCTGACTGTGTGACTTCAGTCCGCCCCACTGTCACTACCAGCAGCTCTTTAGAGCGGTGTCTTTACGATTACCGTAAATGTCCGTATATTTGCGCACTAGAAAACAACGTGCGGCTGATTTGACCAAGCGAACGCGAACCACGGCTGGCTTGACCGCAGTCAAATGCTTGCAACATGAAACGGGAAACGCTCGTTATCCGCTTTTTCCATTATTCATTTGAGCATAAAATCGAAAACTGAAAAAAACGAGTCGTTATCCGTTTTTTCATTTTAGTTTAGGAAACGAATACTGAGAAAAGGAATTGTTTTTTCGTTTTCTTATTTTTGGTTTTATTTTGAAAAACGACTGAACGAATGATACACGGATTCAGAACGCTAGTTGTGTAGACATCATGTCATCTGTGTATTTAGGTCCAGGGTCAGGGTAACAGATTCAGAAAAATGAAAATGGTGAAAAAAAGAAAACCAAAGTAGGACAATGTCTGGCATACTGTACATTCCCATGGTTTAAAAGTGGCTTTGTCTCCGCACTTCATGTCAATTAGCTGTGTTCTACCTCAGAAGCCTGACATAAAGTGGACCGACCAGCTATAAAGAGGAATCTAAGAAAACGCAAAGAATGGTATGTTTTAGGGGTGTCGCAATATTCGTGATAACCATGATATTATTTAAATGAAATATTTATATTGTGTTTATAATACACATATGATAATAGTGTGTGAATAATCCAGTGAAGATGTTCGGCCTTGTGCATCCTTTCTTTATGAGTATATCTGGTTGCCATTACACTAGTAATTGAGTAGTTGATTTTAATGATTCTTTTTGTACACTTTTTTTTTTTTTTTTTACAGTTATGGTCACAGACTCTCTGTCCACCTCCCTACACGCATCTACATATTTTGAGGGTAATTTATTTTCCAAAAAACACATAACACACAGTGAATGAAGTTAAAGATAGATTTGATAGCATTTTTTCTTTCAAATTTTTAATCACGATAATATTGATATTTTTGTATTGTAATTTGTTTGGTCATTGGGAAAATCTGATATGATGACAGCCCTAGTATAATTTTAAGAAACACACTAACAGCGGTCAGCAGAAAAGAAACACTGCTACAACCAATGTAACCAAGTGTACTGGGTTCGCGAAACTGGGCAGGATTAAAAATAGAATATTAAACAGGACAAAGACATGAAACACATTGAGCAGAAAACTTCTTTTCATTTTTTCTCCCACATGTCAGAAACACCAGCAACTCCTGTCTTTCAGCAGCTCTGAGGGGACACACTCCCTGGCTGGGGGGCCTTTTAAAAATCACAATTTTACTATGCTACAGGTCTCAGTAGCAGTCAGCCATCTGTGATGGACGATGGCCCAACCACAAAAGGCAAATGTTAATATGATACGTAATCAAACAGAGGAAATACATGGACACTGATGAAAACACACTTGTCCTGGTCCTTCTGTAAAAAGCAATCCATGTCACTTTATGAGCCTGAAACTTTAAATCACTTTCTTCAATGTTTCAAACATGCTGTAAAATATATCACTGGCAAAATAAATGTAGTTTCTGACTTAACTGGAAGCTGGTGGGTTCAATTTCCTGTGCCTGAGTCAGCACACACATATCATGCTACAAGGCTGTTATATGAACCACCAGGAATAATGAGCACCTGCTGTGTGTAATTACATCCAGGCCTCAGGCACAGAGAACATGCTGCAGTCTGGAGGTAAGCAGGAGAGCTACTGTACTCAGTACTGACCTGTGATCTTGGGGATTCCCTCCAGGGTGGGTACAGGGAAGGTGAGGATGATGCCTTGGCTTGTCCCCACCCACAGCAGGCCCTGGCAGATAAGCAAGCTGGAGACACTAACCTGACCTGCAAAACAAAAAAGACATCCTACTATTAACATGACCATCAACCTTTATATTTATTATATGTTAGGGCTGTCAAGGGATTAAGAACATTAATCTAATTAATTATAAGCTTTGTGATTAATCGCATGAAAGTTACAAGCTGCACAGGCACAGGAAGCTCAGGGTATTGCAGTGGGTCGTCCATGCTCTTTCCCCATGGGGGGAGAGGTTGCTTCTCTTTAGGGGCGTGCCCATGGGCTCCATTCCCTTTCTGACAGATATGGATGGATGGTTATGGATGACGGATGCCTGCCTCTCAGGATGGGGTGTAGTATGGCAGAACAGGACAGCTCAGGGGCAGTGGTCTGCCCAGGACCGCACAGAGCACATAAATGTGCTGGATCTATGCACTGTGGACCTAGCACTCAAGTGCTTCCTTCCATATATGAAGGGGAAGCATGTGCTTGTCGGACAACACCTTGGAATTCTTCCACATAAATCACCAGGGGGGTTCCAGATATGCACGATTGCTGCAGGTATTGCAGGATCTTCTGACGTGGGCAGCCCCCCACCTGATCAGCCTGCTGGCAATACATATGTAGTGGGGGAATAGAACCAGGTTGCAGACTTCATCTCCTGTCAAAAAACCCTGCCAGGGGAGTGGTGGCTTCATCCAGAGGTGATGCAGAGCATCTGGGGTCTCTTCGGCAGGGCAGAGGTGGATCTCTTTGCCTTGGAGACATCCCATTGCCCATTGCCCCCTCTGGTTCTCCCTGACAGAGAACACCAGCCCTTTGGTCCAGGATACTCACAAGTGGCCAGAGGGTCTTTTCTACGTCGATCCTCCGTTGCCCCTAATTTTGCCAACACTGCTCAGGGTGCTTCATTGGGGTCACAGGCTTCTTCTGGTGGACCCCTTTTGCCCAGCCAGGACTTGGTTTTCACTGCTGCACCAATTCTGCTGTGGGATGCCTTGGCCCCTCCCCGGCAGAAAGGATCTCCTATCTCAGTTGGGTGGTCGGGTTTGGCATCCTGACCCTTATGGCCTTCAGTTGTGGGGCCACAGTTCTGAATGCCAGGGCTGTCAAAACAGCATTTCTCCTTGCCATTACTTCAGTGTAGCGTGTTGGAGAGATACATGCCTTGTCTGTGAGCGATTCCTGTCTGATTGGTTTTGTTTTTGATTTTCCCATGAGGTCTCCTGTGGTTTACTTTGAATGTCAAATAAATCAGAGTTTACCTCCTGTGTTCCTGTCAGTGCGCCGTTGTCAGCACCCGGGAATGCTCAGGCTGGGAGCTGCGTGGCTTGCCGGTGGGTTTATGGAGTAGAGGTTGGGGTAGATTAATGATCCACTTCTGCAGAATGGTAAACTGAGAAATATGGACTTTTGGCTCGTTGCCAGGGGTTGGCAAAACTACAATGCACACTGTGGGGACGGACTAGATCTCTTCCTCTGGTGAGTAGCTGCGCGCCATTTTGATTTGAAGCCGGCATAGTTATTTCCTGAGCTGACAATTTGGTGTGTGTGTGTGAGTGTGACGCAGGGGGTGTGTGCTTAAAGGCAACCTAGAACATTGTCGTTAAATGTTAATGGTATGAACAACCCAGTTGAAAGGGGAAAGGTGTTGACAAAATTTAGAAGGGAGGAGATGCAGGTTATTTTTCTACAAGAAACTCATCTATCAACACAAGAACATGAAAAACTGAAGAGATATGGATACAATAATACATTCTATAGTTCATTTAAGCAAAGTAATAGGAGAGGGGTGGCTACACTAATTAGAAACTCCGTGAAATTCAAAATAAACAAAGAAATTTATGATAGAGAGCGGAGGTATGTGGTGGTGAAGGGGAAAATGGAAGGACAAATGGTAACACTAATTAATGTGTATGCACCACCGGACAGCGAGAAGACATTCTTTGAGACACTGTTTGATATCATAGCTCTGGAAAAGGAGGGAACTCTAATCTGCGGGGGCGGGGGACTTTAACGTGGTACTAAACTACGACTTAGACACGACGCGTACAAGGAAAACTAGGACGCACATCTCTAGATACATGAACTTACAACGGACGGAACTAGGAATCACGGACATATGGAGGGACAGGCATACACTGGATAGAGACTATACACATTATTCATATCCACATTTGACTTATTCAAGGATTGACTATTTTTTATGACAACTGGAGACAAACACAGAGTAGAAAACTGTAGGATAGGGGTTACAGACTTGTCCGACCATAGTGCAATATACTTAACAGTGAACCTAACCAGTAGAAAGAGAAAAACAGTCTGGAGGCTGAATATAGGCCTATTGAATAATAAGGAATAGGTGGAAGAAATAAAGAGAGATATAATCAGATATAAGGAGGAAAAATGATAACGGGGAAGTGGACCCAACTATTCTATGGGACGCACTGAAGGCAGTAATAAGAGGGAAACTAATAGCACAAACAGCAGCACTCAAAAGAACCAGACTGGAACTCTATACGGACTTAACTGGGCAACTAAAGGAGCTAGACAGACAACATAAAAATACAAAGGATCCGGTGACACTTAAGGAGGTCAAAGAAATTAGAGGGAAGATAGATAAGATATTATCAACAGAAGTGGAGAAGAAGACTAGGTTTATGAAGCAGACATATTATGAAGGGGGACCCAAAGCAAACAAATTACTGGTCAGAAAGATTAGAGCAAAACAAACATTAAACACTATACATAAGATCAGGAACCCCAAAACCAATGAGTTACTGAGAGAGCCAGATGAAATAGAAGGGGCATTTGAGAATTACTATAGGACACTATATACACAACCAACCTCAGCAGAGGAAGAGAGTATGAAGGCTTTTCTAGAGGGACTAGACTTACCAACTATAGGGGAAGAACACAATAGATTATTAAACTCAGATATTACGGAGAAAGAGATGGGGGATGCAATTAATAGAACAAAGAACAGTAAATCACCAGGTAGTGATGGGTTCCCACCCAAATTTTAAGATATTTAGACAGGAATTAAGCCCCTTACTGTTAGCTTCACTTAAATACACTATGAAGGAGGGAAAAACACCCCCATCTTGGAAAGAAGCCATCATAACTATAATCCCTAAAGAAGGTAAAGATAAAGAACTGTGCAGCAGCTTCAGACCAATATCCATACTTAAAGGAATAGTTCACTCTAGAACGAAATTCAGTAATTATCGACTCACCCTCATGCTGATGAGCTCCAGCTGCACTTTGAGGAATAAAAAACTATACCGGATAGCTCATCAGCATGAGGGTGAGTCGATAATGACTGAATTTCGTTCTAGAGTGAACTATTCCTTTAACGTTGACTATAAGATCTACACCTCAATAATTTCAAAAAGATTTGAGACATTCATGCCCGATATTATAGACGAGGATAAGACTGGCTTTATCAGAGGAAGGCAGGCACAAGATAATAGAAGGAAAACAATACATATAGTGGAAGCGATACAAAAGAGGGGGGAGAGTGCAATTTTAGTGAGCATGGATGCTGAAAAGGCATTCGATAGTGTGAGTTGGGCCTTTTTGTATAATGTTTTAAGGAAGTTTGGCTTTAATGAAAATTCTATCAAATGTATAAAGTCATTGTATCATGAACCAACAGCAAGAGTGAAAGTCAATGGGGGTCTGACAAATTGGATTAAGTTAGAAAGGTCAACTACACAGGGGTGTTGTCTATCTCCGACACTCTTTGATATCTTTATCGAACCATTGGCTCAGGCAATTAGGCAGAATCAGAATATCAGGGGGTGGTGGTAGGTGCAGAACACAAATTGGGTTTATTTGCGGACGATGTGATAGCATATATAGGACATCCAGACGCAAGCTTTCCAATACTAATGGACTTACTGGAGGAATACAGACACTATTCAGGGTATAAACTTAACGTGACAAAGACACAGATCTTAGCTCTAAACTACACACCGACAACAAGAATCAGAGATGAATACAAACTTAGATGGGATATGGATAAGATTAAATACTTAGGGGTTAACATCACAAAAGAAATAGACCCATGATTAAACTTGTGACATTACAGTTACCTAAGGAGGGAGGAGGAATGACAGTGCTGAGTTTTAAGGACTATTATTATGCAGCACAGATCAGAGCTGTGGCATGTTGGTGTAATAAGGACTATATAGCCAAATGGAAAGACATTGAAATGAAGGGGGAGAACTACCAGATTCAACACCTAGTAGGGGATAAAGAACTATTTAGAACACAACAAAGTTTAATAGACCCAGTTACTAAATGCACTTTAAATATATGGAACTCAGTAGTAAGGAGGTACAAATTAGAAAAAGAGACAAAGATTTTGAGATGGTTAATATGTGATGATAAATTTCTACTGGAAAAAGAAGATCGAGGTTTCAAGAGGTGGGTCCGAAGGGGTATCACAGCAATAAGTACGATGGTAGACAAGGGAGAAATGCAGAGTTTTCAATATCTAAAAGATAGGTTTGGATTGGAAAAGAGGCGACTATTTTAGATACCTACAAATGAGGGACTACTATATAAGGGAAATAAAAATAGATAAGGCTACTCAGCAAAACAGGGTAATTAAGGTGATGATTGATGCACATAATGGGAAGAAGGGTAGAGTGATCTCAGCTCTTTATCAAGCTCTGTTGAAGAGTAGAGGGAATACAACAATGTACATACAAGAAAAGTGGGAAAGGGAATTTAGGATTGAGCTGACGGAGGAAGAATGGTACAATGTGTGCAGGGTACAGCATTCGACCACTGGATCAAGGGTAATGAGGGAGTTTGGATGGAAGTATAATATTAGATATTTCATAACCCCAAAGATGAAAGGAAGGTTCGCCCCAGAACAGAATATGTGTTGGAGGCAATGTGGACAGATGGGGGCGGACCACACGCACATATTTTGGAAATGTCAAAAGATAAAAGAATACTGGGAAGAAACATGGGAAGTATTAAAGAAGACACTAGGATATGAGGTGCCTAAAACTGGCTCGGTGTTATATCTGGGGAATTTGGCACAGGAAAACACACAGGGTGAGGACAGATACCTGATCAAGACAATGCTGGTGGCCAGCAAAAAAACTATAACCAGAGCATGGTACAAAGCAGATCCAACAACGAAGGAACAATGGCTGGGGGTAGTAGAAGAAATATTTGACATGGAAAGATTCACACACATATTGAGGCGGGGAGGGGAAATTTGAGACAAGGTGGGAAAAGTGGGTTGAATATAAAAGAAAACTGAATGACACCACAAATTAAGAGGGTTGTAATCAGATCATAATGTTGCATTACAAATAAGGGAGAATGCTCACATGTCACTCTGTTGATTTATTTACTTTTGTTTTATTTCATTATTTTTTTTTTTTTACTGTCATTTTTTACTTTATTATATTACTGTTCTTTAATTTTGCTTATTGGCATAAATATACACACAAGTAAGAGATTATTACTATTACTGGACTACATACTGGTGCTATTCAAAGCTTTTTTTAACGGAACTTAATTGTAATTCTGTCTATCTATATGTGGTTTTGTACGTTTACAAAAATAATCGATAAAAAAAACAAAAAACACCTCAAATGAGATCCTTTTCATACTTTGTCATACATTGGGATAAAAACTCTGAAAATTCTTGGATAAAAACACTATTGGCTTTGGGGGTCTGTAGATTATTAAAATTAAAACTGGGGCTTTGGAGTTAACTATAAAACCTAGATGTTCAAAGGATGTAAAGCTGATGTGTACAATGGGGGTGCATTTGAAATCCTTCTTGTAGATAACAGCAACCTCCTGTGGAGGATTGTGATGTTGACATTCTGCTGTATGTCTGTGGGGGGGAGATGATGATGGATATAAAAGAAGGTGTACCGGTCCTGTTGCTAATGGCTTGTTTGGGAAAAGTACCTGGTGAGCAGGTCAATGGCAGATGAGGCCAGTCGGGGAGCTAGCAGGGGCAGTAGTGGTCAGTTACATAGTCATGATAGGCAGGGAAGAAGAAGATGCAGGTTCCGGTGAAGGGGTGTGGGATGTAAAAAGTCAGTCACGTGGAGCGTGGGGAAATCATTGGCTTATTACCCTGAGTCTTTTAAATGTTGTTCATTGTTGTGTGGTGCGTAGGCCTTCTTACCAATAAGGATTTAACAGGGCGTGTGATTGAGTGTGGCATCCTACATTGACAGAGACTAGTCCAGAAATGCTTCACTGAATGACCAAAATCAGCACTCTTCACTACGCATATTCATCTGATTCAGCTCGGTTAGCCTCACCTGGTGTCAGGTGGGCGGTGCGGCTGGAGATCTTGACTTCCTGCAGTGGTTCCAAGGTCTCTGTGTGAAACAGGTGGATGGAGGAGCCCCAGGTGAAGGCCATCCATACCCCCGCACCTGAACGAACCATGTGGCTAACACTGTAGCCTGGATCGGAGTGGGCCTGGAAACTCTATAGTCCAGAGAGAGGCAGAGAGACAGAGTCACAGTATGTGGGTCATCTCTCAGCAGTATCATAGTTGTGCCATATGTGAAAATGTAAACTTGGTTATTACAGCGTCAACTTGAGGTTAATAAGTGTCATTATACAGTGTGTGTCTGAGAAGTAGGCAGAAATTTTAATCTTTTTATCCTCAGTCAAAAGTTTTCGTTCCACACAGCAACAGCCTCCTGCAACGGCTAATGTTAGCACACAGCACACACCTTCAGCAGTAAGGAATACTGTCATACTGGGTAGTCTTTTCACACCGAGGTATGTTGGTGACGGCTTTTTTGCTTGTGTTTATATGATTGTGACATTTAAACAAAGTTGTAGATTCATGGACTAAAAAGGCTAAGAGAGATCGTTGAACCTAGTGAACTAGCTGCTAATACACATCTGTCTGCTGACAAGCAAGAGCTACGGGTCAGTCGGTGTCAGTATAGTTAGGCAGTGCACGTTCATGTGTTTCTGAGGAGTGGCTCTGGAGGGAGGAGGCGGAATTTTTTCAGTTGGATACTTTCAAAATTTAGCTTGCTTTTGCTGGTTTCTACTATACGATATGATACGAAATACTTTATAAATCCCCCAAGTTTGTTAGCGTGTCACCGCACATTTAGGACAAAGATCAAGTAGGACAATAATACAAAAGACATATTCAGGGTTAGCATCATTCCACAGTACTTAAGATTGGTTGTAGTCAAAGCCATCGACATCATGTCATCATCACATCAATTAACAGTGACAGTCAGCAACAATGTTCATTAAAAAACTTCACTTTAGCAGTTACAAAAGACTTCCTGAATCTCTCAGAAGAGCATCTCGGCATAACAAGCCTGTCACTAAAAGAGGGACATAGCTACTTGAACACTGGATGATCCACATTTTGCATGACGCTGTTAAGCTTCCTACCCATTCTTTGTTTCAAGACCACATCAGGTGAGTCAGGGGTCACGGCAATAATGAATCCTGGCTTCCTGATCAATTTATTGATCTTATCCCTTTCCTCATCAATGGTTTTTGTCAATGGATATTTGCAATTTGAGTTTGGAAATTGCAAAAGTAGGACAGTAAATGTTCATGTCCACTTTTGAACCACATGAGTTCACAACTGATAGGCAGAATCAGGAAGTTGCATACATTGTTACAGGGCGGGGCTTTAGACCACAAGACTGTCAGAATGGTACAGCTATAGTATTTTAGTCTTTTTACGATTGATGCTGACCAATGTGGAACACCTTTAAATGATGACTAACACTTAAATATAGATATTGATTTTAAACTTCTACAGTGAGTATATAGGACTAACAAACACTATACAAACTTTTGTGATTGTCCATATTTAACAGAATTATCCACCTGTTGCTGATGAAATGGCATACCTCTGTGTGGAGGCTGGATCCTTGGATGACTGTGACTCGGTTGGCACAGCTGGCCCATACAGCCTCTTCAAGTGTCAGCAGACTACAGACCGGCTGAGAACCCAGAGATACCAGCCTGCATGAGTCCACGTCCCACAGTCTCTCTGAGAAGAGGAATGGTCCATGCTTTAGCACCTATTCCTACTGCAGTGTAATACTGTGAATGTGTACCACAGTGTTGACTCAACAGTGTTGACAGTGTTGAAGTTCTTCAGCGAGAACTCACCTCCAGTTCTTCTGTGGTACACAGCTACTTTGCCATTGGCCAGTCCAGCAAAGAGGAAAGCCAGCGAGTGTTTGAGGCAGAGGACTGGAGAGCTGTCAACGTTCAGCAACGTCAGCAGGCACTGAACAGCTGTGTCCACGCTGCTGTACACATGGATGCTGGGCAGACAAGGAGAGACATTACAGTGGAAAGTCAAATTGCCCTCTAGTTCACTAAGTTCACTAAATAAGGCCCTGACTCGATTAGTGTCTAGAGCTGGAGGCACAGAGTGAGTAGAAATGACTGACCTGCCATCCTGCAGGCCCACACAAATGATGTTTCCTATCTTTGCAGCAGTCTGAGCCTTCTCAGCTTCCTTTTCCTCTGCACTGGGACAAGGTTCCTTCACATACTCCAGACAGAGGACTGGGGCCCTCAGTGGGACAGTCTTGACAAGGCGAGGAGTGACTCGGTTAAGGGAGAAGATCTCTACTTGGCCATGGTTGGAGCTGCCCCCTCCACCAGCAACCTGAACGCCACAGGAACATAAGGAGATACAGCATATCTCAATAAGACGTACACAATACACAGAGGAGTTCATCAAATCAGCAGACAAATATAATGTCCAAAGACCCAAACATATGTTGGAAAGGTAAAGATGGCCAACCTGAATGAAGGAGGCAAGAACATTAAATCTAGACGAGGTCCACTACAAGTCCTGCTAACTGTACTCACCCAGAGGTAACCCTGTGGCAACGATGTACTGACAGTGCAGAAGCCAAGCAGGCTGTACTGAGACGGACTGTGAAGAGCTGCCTCCAGCTAAACAGACACAAGAAACTCGTTTCATTTATTGTAGGACTCCTGGACAGCCAAAAATACAAACAAACATACAAAAATACGATAAAAACAACAACAATGTTGGGATCCACAGATGAAGTCGCTCATTGTGGGTTTCAAAATGGACTCTGAGCTGAACTCAGTCCCCCAGAATTCTTCAGTCTTTACACCTGGGTCAGAAAACTGCCCAGAGACCCAGTTCTGAACTACTATTGGTCAGGGTGACAGACACTGACCAGGTAGTCAAAACTCCAGCTCCTTCCTTTGTTCTCTCTTCTCCCACTAGGCAGACTTGGCCCCAGTACCTCTCCTGGACCTTCCTGGGCTCAACAGCTGCTGAGAGCTGCCAGTTAGCAGCAGTGACACAAAGCTTGCCAGCTAACTCCACAATCAAGAGGAACAAAAGCAAGTAAGCACAGAGCTGCTACCTCTGCACAGGAGAGGGGCAACCAGTTTGCTCCACCTTCTCGCATTGGACACTGCACAGCAGGACATCACTGTTCAACCCTGGAGCCACAACTTTCCCCAGCTTGGCATCAGCTGAGGAACCACCAGCACCTTTTTCTACATAGACTGGTAAAGTTGAACTGGGCCCAGATAGCAGACAGTATAGCATAGCATGGCTAGGCACGGGACTGTTGAACTCTGGTTGATGTAATGCACATGTGCTCAATCTATGTGTTTGTTCACTGTTTGGGTGTTATTGTGATCTCTGTTTAGTCAGGTTATTGGTAGTTTGCTTTGCTACACAGCTAATTTGACGTTAGTTGAATTATGCTTCACACAGACTCAGGGTCTTTGCATGCAGCTAACCATCTTCTCTAACCTGGCACCACATCACGCACACACTCCTTTAGCCTGGACCATATCACACCTACGTGTGATATCAGTGAGCACATGGACCTGACTCCAACCCTCGTTGCCCATGTTGTAGACAGCTTAGTACTTTTTATGAGACTGAATTATTGAATTGGCCCTGATAGTCAATTATTATTGATAGCCAAATTTAACCCAAATTCCCTATTAATGTTGCATAAAACCACAACAATAATAATAATAAATTTTTTTTATAAGCGCCTTTCAGAGTACTTGACACCTTTCAAGACGATGTTAAAAAACAAACAAAAATGTGACAATAATAAAATCAAACCAGGCAATGATATACAATAAAAGCTAATACAATAACTCTGTATAAAATTATACGTTAAATAAATACAAAATAAACTCGACAGACAACACATGTACAGTAAGAGGCATAGATATACAGAGAGGGAGAACATGGTTGTCATCCACAACTTATTTCCTTGCCTTGCACTTGAACTTAAGTTGTTCTGGTCTGCCATAAATAAAGTTAAGGACATACTGTTGACACAGACAGAGAGGGAGACGTACTATACTTCCTGAATGCTGCATGATGCAGCAGTCACAGAAATTCCAACTACATAAAACAAAGGGAAAAACAAAGACTAGCCAAACAGATTCTTGCCCAGTAACTTCTAAACCACAAACACTACAAACGCAATGCTTTTGTCACAGTTTGTTTTCCAAAAATTCATTTTTATGTTGACATGTTGCAACCTCTTTTGCCTTTAGCATCAGTCTGATGTTAATATCAGTTCTTCACCATGTGTTTGGCTAAGAGACCAGAATATGTGGCTGCTCGGTGACCTGTAAATCTAACCAAAGTCTGTTATCAGTCACCTTGAAAAATTAAAACCACAGATGCACAGATTAAACACATTAATGAGAGTTCAGAAGATTCAGTATGTTTTATATAAATCAATAACCAGCAGCAGCTCTTACCTTCAGTGTGTGTGTTTTGGAGGAGAAGACAGGAAGTCTGCAGGTCAACAGTGGACAGCTGAATGGACCTTTTTTCTTCCCATCTTCCTCAGGAGATTCCCACCCCAAAGTGTTCTCCTGTCCTGAGCAGACAAACCACACACACACACACACACACACACACACACACACACACACATTAAAAACAGTGGTGTGTTCATTAATGTTTCTACTTTTTCAAGAACTTTTCAAGAAAATTCAACAACTCTGGAGTGATACTGGTTTGCAAACATTTTTCTGTTTTCTGCCTCACTACCTCTTGATCATGGTTTGATCAACAAGCACTCTGGACACAGGCCAAGAGTCCCCTATGCCAAGACTTTGTTTGATATTTTTTGTGAAGTTGGAACGTTACTGGTCATATTCAAAAAGTAAGGATAAAAGAGCAACTACAATATTTTCTGTGCTTTTTATATTTATGGTATTGATCTTTAATTCTCTGTGTTTTATTTGGTCAGCTGTTGATGTTTTAAATGTGCTTTATAAATAAAATAAACTTAAACTTACAGTCTTTGAGATCACAAAAGATTTTTCAAGGAATCAGATAATAATACACCAGTGAATCTTTTTTTTATCATAAACACATTTGATAAAGATCATTGATCGATATATATATAGTATGTTTAACGGTGAATATAACACAACAATAACTCAGTTCTGACCCAATGTGGACATGCACCATAGCACTCACATCCAACACTTAATCAATATTAAGGTTTTTTTATTTCACCACTTCCTTTGGCTCAGTCTACAGCAAAGTTAATCTTGCACAGCAGTGTTTCCCGTAAGTGACCCAGACTGTGGTGCCCCACCACTGAAATTATTTTTCACTTCTTTTGACAGCAATAAACAGAGTTTGAGCTGTCAGGTACACTTGTGGTCTCAAATAACAGTAATGTTAAGTTGTTGAGCTAGTCTGTCGTCCACTTCCCTCCAGCCTGTCTTGCGAAAAAGATCGGAAATGATAACCATGTGTTATGTGTTATCACGTATAATATTGTAAGGACTGGAACAATCACCGCAGAGCCAAAGCTCAGTGTTATATTATAATTTTAGTGTCAGTGTTGTATTAATTTCTACATTTTTATTTTCTACAATTCCTTATCAGGGCCCCAGCACGAACCTTGCAAGGACCCTATTGAAACTGAAGGAGTTATTATTTTTCTTCTTCTGCCAATATAATAGCACTTTTGAGGGACTAAACATCTTGGCACACCGTTAGTCCTGGTGAAAATGTACGCCTGATATGGGTCTTGCATAGGGGCATGACTAAAATGCTTGACCACGCCCCTTTAACAGCAGCCCCCAAGGACAAAAAGCCTCCTGAAGCCATTTCCTAAACACAACATGAAATCAGCCATTTTTAATTTCGTGCTGATTTCTTCACATGATTTAAAAGTGTTGTATTTTGACAAACTCCTACTACACCTTTAAAGCAATCAACTTCAAATTTAATTATTTCAAACAAAAGGAGAACTCTGTTGTGAAGTATGAGGATGACACCACCATCATCAGCCGTATTATAAACAATGAGAGTTCATATCAGGAGTAAATCAACAATCTTGCAGAGTGGTGCACAGAGAACAATCTACTGCTCAACGTCAGCAAAACCAAGGAGCTGATTGTTGATTTTAGAAAGAAGGAGGCAAAGACACACACCCCTGTCTACATCAGTGGAGCTGAGGTGGAGCAGGTGAACAGTTTTAGGTTCCTTGGAATTACCATCACTGAGAACCTATCTTTGTCATCACACATCACCACCCTGGTTAAAAAAGCACAGAAAAGCCTCTACTTCCTACGGAAACGTAGGAAGGCTAAATTCTGGAGCAAGATTCTGGTCAACTTTTACAGAGAAGCAATAGAAAGCATCCTGACTGGAAACATCACAAACTGGCATAGTTCATCACGGCCCAGGACAGGAAGGCTCTATAGCGAGTAATTAAAACCACCAGAACATCACTGGTACCATCTACAGAGCATCAGTGACATCAGTGAAGTGAGATGTCTGCACAGAGCCCAAAGATACTAAAAGACAACACCCACCCAGCCACAGTCTGTTCACCCTGCTGTCATCTGACAAAAGATACAGAAGTATCTGTTGCCATCTAACAAGAGATACAGAAGTATCTGCTGCCACACCACCAGACTACGGAGCAGCTTTATTCCCCACACTGAGACTCCTCAATTCATCATTAACACTCCTTTTTCTAAAATAGATGTAGAACAAGGGACTCAAACATAATTTTGCTTTTTTGAACTCTTAAAAATGACAATACATTTATATTGTAACCTTGTATCTCTTTAAATCAAACACAATAGTCCTAGGCAACACAAAGTGAAGGATCATCAACTTCTACATCTATGCCCAGGATGCAGCAGTGGTGCCCCTCCAATATACTGTTAGAGGAGGGGACTTGTATTGGTGAAACGCCTGCATATGGGAGGTGAGTCCTGTTATTAAAATGGATAAATCCCTGCAAAATAAAAAGTTAACAACCACTAGCTTGCATAGGTTCATATTGTTAGTGACCAATAAGGGTTAGGGTTAACTAGGGTAACTTGGAGGTTGTTGTTTCCTTAATGACTGGGATTTGGAAAAGGGTAAAATGCAGCCTCCCAATGGAAGCATGAAATAGGTGGACAATGGAAGGCTTTTAATTGTCTACATTTGTTTAAGTTACGTTTATTATTTCTTTATATTTATTCTACCAAAGAGTAGATTATTTTCTGTCTCAATCTTTGTGAACATCAGTGACAAACCAGACACTGTTGGATATCATCTGAGCACAACTGTGAGAATCTGTTGGGTTGGATCGGTTGAACTTACTCTGAGCTAATTTTGCCAGGTGCAGTCGGTTCACCCAGGAGATTTTACTGAGAGGGCTGGGAGTGTTGAAGACCACCATAATGCTCACTGGATGACCAGACCTAAGTGAAAAAAGTATAGGAAATTAAAGGAAAAAGGAAATTAAAGGAAATTAAAGCACAAGAATATTCACACATCTCTGTCTGGTAAATGCTGGTGCAGTTGAACCTCTCTGCATGCCCCCACTCTGAGCCTGTCCTATATGAACCTCTGACACTCACTTATCAGGTCTGCCTGGTACAGACAGACGTAGGTGACACTTGTTGGCGCTCTGGATCTCCTCCTCCTTCAGACGGATAAGCCTCTGCAGAGCCAGACACCAGTCCTGAGACACTGTGGAGTTCAGATTCTAACACAGTGACAGATGAGGGGAAGGAAGGATCGATGAGTTAGACTCTCCTTTGCTTGATTAACATCAGTCAGATGAGAAAAAAGCTGAGCAGTGTACCACCTACGGTATAACAAGTATTCACCCCCTTGGATGTTTTCTCCTTTCATTGCTTTTATAAATGGAATCATGGTCAATATAATTTGCCTTTTTTGACAAATAAAAAAATATCATATTCATGTAAAACAAGTGATTGCATAAACATCCCCCCCTTTAAAGTGACTGGCCTAATTCAACAGATGTCCAGCCAATTGGCACTAGTAGTCTCACAATTAGTGAAATGGAGATCACCTGAGTGAAGTGAATGTGTCTCAAGTGATTGTAGAATACAAACACCTATGTCTGAAGGTCCAGTCACTGATTAATCAGTATCCCTGGCTACAATTACACCATGAAAACAAAAGAACACTCCAAGCAACTCTGTGAAAAGGTTATTGAAAAGTATAAATCAGGAGTTCAGTTAAATCCATCATTAAGAAATGGAAGGAATATGGCATGTTGGGACCCTCACCACATGGTTCCGACAATAGAGCGGCCTGCACGTAGACCAAAGCTTAAATGCGGCCTCCTTGCACTTACAAAGCCTGGTAAGCAAAGGAAAGTGCACCGACCCTAATGTCCAGTAGGTGTCGCCTGATTGTAACAGTCCCCCCAGGTTTGAAAACTCCCATCTCCCATTGTCTGTGAGCACACCTGAACGCATCGTCAGTTCCACAGCGACCGGAGAACATAAAAAAAGCTGCATGCCCGTTTCATCGCAGTCCAATCGTAACGTGTTGCTGGAAGCATCAGCTTTTGTCTGTGCAGCTGTTACTGAAAGAGATTTACACTGTAAAACATTGTTCGTTGCTTGTTTGTCTTTTCGCTCATCATGAGCTGATTCAAGCCTCTCCACTCTGTGAAGCTCAAGTGTTATCTTAGCCGACGTGTGAGTGTACAATAAGGCATATTCCATCAAGAATCAGGCGAAGGTGATTCAAGCCTGAGTGACTGCCATCTTGGCTTTCTTTCCTTGTCTCTCTGACACACACACACACACACACACACACACACACACCGCATGCTTGTTGTTTGTTATTTGTTGCTTGGGTTTGTCTTAGTGTTTTAGTTTCATAGTTTAGCTGCTGTAGTTGAATGATGGATTTTTGTTAATTGAAGTATTATTGATTTGATCAATTTGCTAACATTAGTAAATTCTATTATATTGTACAGAGCAGTTTTCTGTGATTATTTCGTGCATATGTTTTGTGGTAATTACTGGTTGAGATGGTCAGTGCTCGTATTCATTTCCTTCACTGTTCCTTTAATTAGGGCCCGAGCAGGAAACCTGCGAAGGCCCTATTGTATCTGTAAGGATTCTTCTTTTTCTTTTTCTTTGTCCTCCCAAACGTTCGCATATTTGGCGGCCTGAACATACCCCAAAACTCAACAAACTTGGAACATACGTCACATCTGTGCGCCCCTACCAGAATTAAACATGATTGGGGGTGGGTGTGGCCAGGGGACTCCATAGCACCACCTAACGTAGAGTCATGTGACCAAAAACCTTCTCGGATCATCATGAAATTTACAGGACTCATGGGTCTCAAGGATTTAGGCAGGAATTATTTTTGTCTGAATTTTTGCTGTAACAGGAAGTCGGCCATCTTGAATGGCGTGCGGCGATTTTCAATTTTCAATTATTGTTTTTGGGACTTTAGGATGATTGCAGACTCACCAAATTTGGCCCGTAGCTTCTAACCCATGAGTACGTTAATTCAAAACCACAACTGCCCTCATGCGCGGCACGACAGCTCAGTAGCGCCACCTAACGCCCCCTTATGGCTTTTCCCATTTTGTTTTTTTCATTTCTATGCCTCGTACTTTATTTAACTTGTCCTACAGATTTAATGACACAGACTTCACAGTCACTAAGTATCATCTTCAGACCTTGAAGATGATATGTTGTCAAAAGCTTTCGCCTCCATTATACCTGGTGGGCGTGGCTGTGTGGTCAATTTCGATGACCCCCCTATGGCTGTTCCCATTTTGTACGTACAGACAAACACCTACGCACACCAAATTTTGCACACGCATCAGGAGTCATGCCCATTGAAATCTGAAATGGGTCTGGGTCTTTTAAGTTAAAAAATGGCTCCATAGCGCCCCCTGGAATATTTCAAACTTTAAGCCCCGCCTCCTACATGTACATACAAGAACGAAAATCGGTACGCTTATGTATCATGACCAGACGCACAAAAAACCCTCTTGGACCCATACCCTCAGTCCAACGGGAAGTCTGTCATTGTGGTCATCAAAGTTGAGATTTCGCTGCCATTTCCACCCAATTGTACGCCTCGTACTTTATTTAACTTGTCCTACAGACTTAATGCCACAGACTTCACAGTCACTAAGTATCATCCTCATGCCTTGATGATGAAAAGTTGTCAAAAGCTTTCTCCTAAGTTATTCCTGGTGGGTGTAGCAGTGCGGTCAATTTCAATCCTTCGCCATAAGCAGGAAGTCCTTATAACCTCAACATACAATTTCCCATCTTCACCAAATTGGTCACACATGTAGAGGGGCTGGCCCTGAATATGTCTATGCATCAATACTGTGTTAAGTGAAAAGATGGCTCCATAGTGCTCCCTGGAATATTTAAAACTTGAAGCCCCGCCTCCTACATGCACATACATGAACGCAATTCGGTATACATATGTATCATGACCAGACGCACAAAATACCCCCAGGCACGAAACCCTCAGTCCAACAGGAAGTCGGCCATTTTGGTTCACAGCGGCCATTTTGTCAAACTTGAAGCCCCGCCTCCTACATGCACATACACTAACGAAATTCGGTACGCATAAGTATCATGACCAGACACACAACGACAAATACTTTATTTAACTTGTACTACAGATTAAACGCCACAGACTTCACAGTCACTAAGTGTCATCCTCATGCCTTGATGATGAAAAGTTGTCAAAAGCTTTCTCCTACGTTGTACCTGGTGGGCCTGGCCGTCAATTTCGATGCTTGGCCATTGTAAGAGCCATGTCAATATATGGTGTGTGTTGGAAACAAACTGTCCACTAGGTGGCTATGTTGTGTTTTGGGTCACATGCACCTATTTCGGTAGGAACCTTTCCATGGCCGCACACACTGGACACAGGAAGTCAGCCTCATATCAATCAATCAGACGTCATTTATATAGCACATTTCATACAAATACAATGTAGCAGAAAGAGCTTCACACAATAAAAGCAAGCAAAATGAAAGAGAAGTTAAATCAAAAGACATACACACACTTTCTCTCACACATAACACATACATACATTTCAGACAGAATCTTACTGAGGCACTATCTTTCGCTTAGCTATGTGCTGTGACGACAAACATCATCCAATTTACATGACATTCACAGGTTTTTTCTCCAAATCATACACTACAACATGACATATGGGTGAGCTCTAGGGCCACATAGTGGACACAGCCAAACTTGCCCACTGTGTCTGCCCTCCGACGGCGCCACGGCCGACGTACGTGGGGCGACAGCCCGTTCATCACTGCTTGCAGTTTTAATTCTAAATATTTTACAAATATTTTTGGTCTGGTTATTGGTCCCTAATTCCAAGGTGGTGCCCCGTTTTAACAATTTGATTATTAATTTTGATTAATTTAATTTTAATAATTACTATAAGTAATAATTAATTGCTAATAACCACATCTGCCCTACCAACAGGCACATGTGTAAATCTTCCTAGAGCAGGCCGTCCTCACAAACTGAGTAACAATGCAAGAAGGAGACTAGTGAGGGAGGCAACAAAGACACCTATGACTACTCTGAAGGAGGACAACCTGATTCAGTCTGCAAGAGAACTACGACTTTGGAGAAGATTTATTTTCCAGCAAGACAATGACCTGCAGCATACAGTGAAAGCTACACAGAAATGTTTGAAGACAACAAGGTGAATGTTCTGGAGCAGCCGAGTCAAAGCCCAGACCTCAATCCAATACAGAATTTCTGGCTGGACTTGAAAAGGGCTGTTCACGCCCAATCCTTGTGCAACCTGACAGAGCCTGAGCAGTTTTGCAAAGAAGAATGGTGTAAAATTGCAGTGTCCAGATGTGCAGGCCCGATTGAGACCTATCCACACAGACTCAGTGCTGTGATGGAGGTGAAAAGTGCATCTACTAAATACTGACATTAAAGGAGGTGAATACTTATGCAATCACTTATTTTGCATTACATATTTTTAATACATTGACATTGCTTTGTAGATTTTTTTTTTTACTTTGACATTTTATTTTCTAAATGTTTTGTCAAAAAAGCCAAATTACATTGACGCTTCATCTCTGCATGCTGAGGAGCACAAGGATAAAGTGGGTGCTTGTCCGGTGAGAGAAAAAAACGCTGATGCCTCCAAGATTAAACACTCTGAATCTGTCAGTGTATGAACAACGGTGACTAAACCAAACTGTTGCATAAACCTACTAGTTTATATTTAAGCTGTCTTGGCAAAATAGCTTACAGCACAAAAAGATCTCAAGGAGATTGATTTTGATTTATTAAAAAGTGTAGCCTTAAACTTTGGGCTGTAATGTTTAAGTGAAATTAAGGTAAAGTCAAATTTATTCAAACAGAATAAATATTTGGGCAACACAAATAACACAGGAATCACGTAGGCTAATGATAAGAACATACACAGCAAGAACAACCTTGCATCTCTCGGGTTAAGCGTAGTATACTCAACAGGATGGTGTATTCGCAAATGCTTGTGCAAATTGGTAGTGTTAGAGTCCTTTGCTGGTACCAAACCTTTGCAGGGTGATTTTGTTTTCTTTTTTGCAAAGTAGCTCCTCCATAATTGCATTCGTTGAAAATGTGTGCAGTGCAGTGCTGGTAAGGAGAATTCCCCACTCACTGCACGTGCATGCGCACACCTGCGTGGATATCTAGGCAATTGCTGATTGATGGGCTGACGGTGGCCAGTTGGAAAATTTTAACATATCATCCAACCCTAATACAAAAAGCAATCTTAGCATTTTGGGGATTGTAAACCTGTTTCAACACAAAGAACAATAAGAGCTGCTACCTGGTAGGTTCCGTTGAGCGTGCCCACCAGCAGTGATACCTCTTTCACCACAGCTAGGTCATGCTGCAGCTCCTCCAGCTCCTGGTACAGTCTGGGAGGACCCAGGAACATTTTACCTGAAACACAGGGAGTTGCACTTCTATATCAACACATTGAAACCCAGATTTAGTATTCATTAACCTTTTGATTGCTCCTTAAATATTCTTTTATGTTTTGTAAAAAAAACCCCTCTCCCATCAAATCAAAGTTTGCACCAATCAGACGAAATATGCAGTACAATGATCATATTAAAGGGGACATATTATGCAAAACTCACTTTTTCCTTGCTTTAGTATGTATATTTGCGTATCCGGAGTGCCTCCCCACCCCTTAAGCATGATTTTTCGACAACTAAGTCAATATTTCGTAAACTACTGGAGTCAGGGATTGGGTCTCTAAACGAGCCGTTTGGATTTCGACCGGATTGTGACGTCACAATCCGGTCTTTTGCATACTCCAGTCCTGGCGCTGGCTATCTCCTCCCACACTTGGCCAGCTACCTGGACGAGGATCCGCCATTTTTCTCGTTCTCGCTTAACTTCTACGCGACAGCCTGACCGCTACCATGTACAACCCGAAAGCCGAGCACTGCTGCTCTGTCGTCGGATGCACGGATCCTCCTGTTTCGCTACATGGCCTCCCTATCAAAGAGGATATCAGAGCGAAGCGGCTACATTTTATTTATCAGGGAAACGTCCCAGCTTCAGTGAGCAAAGCGTTACGGTCTGTGCCAGTCACTTCACGCCGGACTGCTTCAGCAACCAGGGTCAGGACTGGATGCTGGACTGGCAACAAGATTGTCCCTTAAAAGATGGATCCATACCCACTGTCAATGATGGAACTGTAAGTATTTAAAAAACAGTGTAGTTTGTGTTACTTTGGCCGTTTAGCACATGAGCTAACGCTAATGCTAACGCTAACCGTCGATGTAAATATGAGGCTAACGTGAAGTTATCAACGTTGGGCTTACTGGCCGTAGGATTCACGATTTGTCATATCAGCACTCTTTTAAAACATGACAGTGAATTGAGAAAATGAATTAGGATATTGAGATTTTATCGCTTCTAACCGGCCGGTGAACCACTGCTCGGCCATAAACAAGCAGAGGAGATTGTATGAAATCGTCTCGGTTGTTAGCGGACGGTGGGCTGCTGTTCCTCCGTGAACAAGCAGAGGAGACGGGGTGAAATGTCTCGGTTGTTAGCGGACGGTGAGGTACTGTTCCTCCGTGAACAAGCAGAGGAGACGGGGTGAAATGTCTCAGTTGTTAGCGGACGGTGAGCTACGTTAATTCATTAGCATGTTGTGCTAAAGGACAGTGACCTGCACGTTACCTGCAGTAAAGCAATCACTACTTTGTTTTGGAGCCGGAGACAGGGGTTAGCTGCTACATGTCTGCTGTGCTACTATCAGTTATATGCAGGCATGGACACAGAAAAGTTGCTTCGCAAATGTGTATAGCTCGTTGCCATGGTCACGCGATGCCGTCCTCACATCTTCCGCCAGGCAGGAAGAGGTGGGCGGCGCACGCAGTAGCTCATTAGCATAAAAGGGAAAGGCACTCAAACCAGCCGCTTAAAACAGGGCTGTGAAACTGGTGTGTAAACACCCCTGCTGTGCTCAATCCTTCGGTTTTTTCGACCAAAGCATGTTACTATCATTCCATTTAGACATCAAGGAACCATGTCAACAAGCAGAAATGAGCATAATATGTCACCTTTAAGCACAGATTACTTAGTGTGTTTAGTTTCTGTAAGGGAGGGGAATGGCCTGATTCACACCATATCAGCAGACTTCCCAGCATGCACTGTTTGAGAGTTAAAACTCTCCTGAGAACTTTCTCTTTTATAGTTTGAAGAAAACATGTATGATGGAAACTTGCTGTGCGTCTTTAATATATTTGAATAGAAGTCCTGGTTGTTTTTACAATAATGAAGACATTGCTAACCATGATAAAGATTAGTATCGAATTCCCTCTTAACCCAGTCACACTGTTAGAAATTGGTGGAAATCTGAATTTTTCTACCAATGTTGGAATATAGTAGTTCCACTTGATTCAGTTTCAGCTCATGTGTATAAAACAAGTGGAAGGACTGTGGTGAGTCAGCAACAGAATTCTATAGAAATTGAATTAAGTTATGTAAGCCAGAGACTGGGGGACTGCCGGTTTCCGATTGATGGAGTAGGTAGCAGAGTAGAAGAGCTCCGACAGATAAACCCTTACTAAATAAGTTTGAACCTCCAAAAACCGGAAAAATGGAGCACAACCTAAATTTTAACCGCTTAGCAACTAAACTCTTGATATGAGGAAGAGCTCACGGAGAGGGGAACAACAAGGGATGCAATTGAAAATTCCATTTAAACGAGGCAGCCCAAAAATGTCCGACAGTGCAGCGGTGAACGCACAGGAGAAAACACGTCAGACACCTGAGACCACACTTGCCCTGCGGATGCTTAGAGAGGAACTACAGACATCCAGAGAAGCGGTACTGGTCCAGATAAAAGCTGAGATTGCAACATTGTTTAAAGAAATTAAGACAGACATTGTTTTTCTCCGCGAAGAGACAAAAGCCGATATGTGGGCCATACGGGACAAACTCGCCGGCGAGTTAGCACGACTCTGCTCGGCTCACGGCAGGTTCAGACAGGATGCCGAAGTGCCGCGAAGCGCTGCGCTCGGAAATTCTCGCGCGAGCCACGGCCCTTCTGTTCTAGTGATGGTATACTCGATTCCTTTTACTGACTCGAGTTTGTATGAGTCACTCACTAAAGTGAATCGGGTTTTCGAGTCACTTGAGTCAGTCAGCCAGAGTGTGCGCCACTGAATGCTTGTTTCTCAGGTAAGGGAGGGGCTCTACGAGCTGGGAGGGAGAGCGAGTGAGCTGTGAGCTGCCTGTGAACTGCGAGTCTGAGATGCTGAGTCCTGAACGGTGCGGAGCAACGAGTTTCTCGGGTAAGGGAGGGGCTCTACAAGCCGGGAGGGAGAGTGAGTGAGCTGTGAGCTACGAGTTGCAGCTACCGAGTCCTGAACGGTGCGGAGCAACGAGTTTCACGGGTAAGGGAGGTGCTCTATGAGCTGGGAGGGAGAGCGAGTTAGCTGTGAGCTACAAGTTGCAGCTACCGAGTCCTGAACGGTGTGGAGCAACGAGTTTCACGGGTAAGAGAGGGGCTCTACGAGCTGGGAGGGAGAGCGAGTGAGCTGTGAGCTGGAGCTACTGGGTCAGTCAATCGTTCTTTTTCTGTATCAGCCTGTGATACAGCTCAGCTCGGGGCAGAAAGGAGAGGAGAGGAGAGAGTTGAGTTGAAATAATGACCAGAGCCGTTGCTTCAGCCACGGAGCTAATACAGCAATTAGCTTGATACATTTGCGCAATTGCAGTTAGAATAACAGTTGTGTGGCATGTCTCCTCTTTGCAGTTAGCTGGAGGTAGCAGTGGTGTGTCAGTGAACGAGTTAATGGAGACAATGACTCGTAACTCCCGAGTCAGTAAAAAGAATCTCGAGTTTTGAACAATTCGTTCATGACTCGCACATCACTATTCTGTTCACACCAGACACTAATACCTCCGTGGCGGTCAGCAAACGGCTCTGCTCCTCAGCTGTTCTAGACCAGACAGCAGAGGCAGACGGTTCAGACAGGACGCCGAAGCGCCACGATTAGCTGCGAAGCGCCGAGGAGCAGAGCCATTTTCGATTCGGCACCCATGCTAACCAATGGTGTCGTTCACATAGGTAGCACCGCGGCGCTCTGCTCCGCTGCCGGCGCGCAGCGATCGTTTCAGCGTCTGGTCTATTCTTTTCGCGTGCTGCAGCCGAATGTGTCAAGTCGGGCAGGAAGTCAAACAAAGCAACAACGAGAGAATCCGGTCGAGTTTCAAAATAAAACAAATTTCAAAATAAGACTATTTTCGATAATTAAACACCCCGATTGACAGAAAACTACTCATTACTCTGAAGTGGACATACATTTACAGTTGTCAGGAAAACATGGCATTGTAATTTTATGCGGTTATTTACTTTCCTATGGTGAAAAAACAGCTCCAAGTGTGACTACAGAACAGCTAAGGAGCAGAGCCGTTTGCCGACCGCTGCGGAAATATTTGTGTCTGGTGTGAACAGAAGGGCCGTGGCTCGCGCGAGAATTTCCGAGCGGGGCGCTTTGTGGCACTTCGGCGTCCTGTCTGAACCTGGCAGCTAACAAATGCGAAGAGATGGGGGCCGCGCTCGGCGAAACAATGGACAGAGTAACCACGCTGGAAAAGTCACAACAATTAATTACTAACGAATGTAAGAAATTGCAAGACAAATGTCAGTATCTAGAAAACAGAAGCAGGAGACAAAATCTATGACTGGGCGGCATTAAAGAGGGAGCCGAACGAGGCAACATGATAAAATTCCTCGTGGATTTCTTCCCCGCGGTGCTCGGAGCTGACAACTTCAGCTCCCCGGTGGTGATAGACCGGGCACATTGTACACTAGCCTTGAAACTGACCAACCGAGAAAGACCCCAGGCCATTCTTGTCTGCCTCCATTATTATATGGACAGACAGAGGATACTGGATCTGGGCAAAGCTAAACAGACGACTTACATACGGAGGAGAGCAGGTGTAGCCTACATCTTTCCAGACATGGGCCCGGAGGTCAACAGACAGTGCGCCGCTTTCAACCCAGTGAAAAGGAAACTCTGAGAGGCCTACGTCACGTACAGCTTGTTCTACCCAGCCAGGCTCGCCATCACTGTGGACGGGTTTAGACACACCTTTGACTCCCTGAAAGCGTTGAAGATTTCTACAACCAGAAGATTGCCAAAGTGGACGGATCCCCATGAACACAAGTAGCCTAACAGTAATGATCGAGGATTGATATGCTTTTCTGTAAAACTTCTGGGATCAATAACTTTTGTGGGATGACTCAGAACAAAGTTACGGTTTTTACTGTATATGTGGGTCTGCTCTCTGCTTAGGTTTTGGATATTCTTCAGTTGACATTATCGTTCCTGGAGTTGACATTATCGTTCCTGTCTGAAACTTGGCAGCGGCACGGGGAATTTATCCACTTAAAGGAGCTGTGTCCCCTGGAATACTCTTTTGTTGCTACACCCCGCCTCACAGGACGCGGCGGGGGCCTCACTGTTGTCTTACGTGACCGCCTCAAAATTAGGTTGGTGAACTCTGACTGTTTCCCCTCGTTTGAGCTTCAAGTGACTAAGATAAATGAACAAAACCCATTTTACTGCATTTTAATCTATCGCCCTTCCTGGCCTCGCTAGTGGGTTTCTATCCGACTTCACTGAACTTTTAACTTCTATTATCAAACTGGATAAGGTCCTTATTATTGGTGATTTTAATATTCATATAGATGATCAGTCATCTAACACTGCTGCTGAGCTTTTAAATATCACTGAGTCTTTTAACTTTGTGCAGCATGTCTCTGGTCCCACACACATTAAGGTACATACACTGGACCTTGTCTTCTCACATGGATTGACTGTTGAAATCTACATGTGGAGGATTCTCTTGTCAGTGACCACAGCTGTGTCTCCTTTGATATGGAATACGTTGAGAAGCACCTACCATGTTTTGCTCAAGGAAAGAAACGTTATATTAATCAGTCTGTTGTTGAGAGCTTTATTTCCTTGTTTGATGCTGAGCCTGCTTCAAACGATGATGATGACTGTGATGATGATGATGATGATGATGATGATGATGATGATGATGTAAAGCCCTGTCTTATTAAACAGACTCAGAGACACTTTTGGGATTACTGGCACTGTTTTGAATTGGTTCAGGTCCTATCTGACTGACAGGAGTTTTCTGGTCCATGTAAATCAGTTATTATCTGACCCGACAGGGCTAGCCTGTGGGGTCCCACAGGGATCAGTCCTCGGCCCTTTTCTCTTCTTGCTTTACATGACCCCTCTTGGACAGATTATCAGTGAGTTCAGTGATGTCTCTTATCATCTATATGCTGATTATGTTCAGCTCTACTGCTCTTTCAAGCAGACTGAGCTGCATAAATTAGACAACCTAATTGCCTGTTTGACTGCCATCAAAAAATGGCTAAATGACAACCTTCTTCAACTGAACTATGCCAAAACTGAAACACTGATTATTGCCCCAGATAGTGCCATTCCCCCCATAAAGCAGCATTTAAGTCAGTTAGGTCTCTCTGTCCAGCCTAGCCTACGTAACCTAGGTGTTGTGTTTGACAAGGACATGTCTTTGGACCACCACTGTAAACAGTTGGTGAAGAACTGCTTCTACCATCTGCGGAATATCGCTAAACTGAGGTCCATGATTTCAAGACCTGAAATGGAGATGATAATTCATGCCTTTGTTTCATCCCGCATTGACTATTGTAATGCTCTTTTTATGTGTTTTAACAAAAAGGCTGTAAATCGCCTTCAAACTGTGCAGAACGCAACTGCAAGGCTCGTAACTGGATCGAAGAAAAGGGATCATATCAGCCCAATTTTATATTCCCTACATTGGTTACCAATTAATTTTAGGATTCATTTAAGATTTTAGTACTTACTTTTCGAGCCCTCCATGACCAAGCTCCCTCCTACATCACGGAGCTACTGAGACCCTACTCTCCCTCACGCTCACTCAGGTCATGAGATCAGAAACTCTTGATGGTCCCCCGCACTCATTTTAAAACATGAGGTGATTGCTCTTTCCAGGCCACTGCCCCTTGCCTCTGGAATGCACTACCGTTGACCTTACGTAGCATAGAGTCCACTGAAGGTTTTAAGAGAGAACTTAAAACCTGTCTTTTTAGACAGGCTTTTTACTGATGTTGATGTTCTGGGACCTCTGTGAAGCTACCTGGATTTGTGCCGTTGTGTGTTTTTTGTTGTGATCTCTGTATTCTATTGCATTTTATCCTTGTTTTAAGCACTTTGTGATTTTATCTATGAAAAGTGCTATATAAATTAAATGTACTTACTTACTTACTTACTTACTATGCAGTTGACAGTACTATAGATACAAAGTACACAGTTTATAAGTCATCGTGATCTTTGGGAGATAAATGAGTCAGATCCATTTATGTTGCTATTGCCAATTGCTCCTGTTTTATTTTAAATACAGCAAGAAACTAGAATTTGGGGGTTCAAAACAGAAATAGATCTAGAAGGAGCTTAGAGACCAAGTCTATTCTTTTTTTTTTTTACTTTTCTCCCCCTCCTCTGAGGTGTGTTAAATGGCAAGTTGCCTTTGGACTTCGATAAGCTCTTTTTTCCCCCACCACTTGTTTGGGGAGTGCTGGGGGGTGGGGTGGGTAGATGTAAAGTTTGAAAGGTTAGACGATGAAAAATTATTAGAAGTTACTACATGTACATGTCTTTTGTGATTAATTTTTCTCAAGTCTTTCTCCAGGCTCAATTACTTCGTCATGGACTCAAAACTACTCACAGCAGTAAAATATATATAGATTACGAAGCCATTGTTTTATCAAATCACGCCCCACTAAGACTGCAACTAAATTTCCCCTGTAGGCATTCATCCAAAATGTGGCATATGGATAATGGTTTACTAGCCTGTGAAACCCATACAGAATGTATCAGATCTCACATAGCTTTATACATGCAAATCAGTGAGACCCCAGACGTTTCTAAAAGTACATTATGGGAGGCTCTGAAGGCATACGTCCGAGGACAAATTATCTCCTACTCGGCTCAATTGGCCAGAACACAAAATGAGAGGAGAATAAATATAACAAGACAAATTGTAGAATTGGATAAACTGAACTGCTTGCTAAGAGAACAAGCCTGCAAACTGAGTTTAATCTCCTCTCCACATCCGAGACAACTAAATTAATAAACCGTTCCAGGCATAAATACTACTAGATGACCATCCTCCCAAAATGTATTTTTTTATATCAGTGTATTCCCATTTGTATCAAAAAAGGCTTTTTTAAGAACATAGATAAAATAGTCTCAGAGTTTATTTGGAACAAGAAAAAACCTAGATTAAGGAAGATCTTACAGAGACCAAAATCAATAGGAGGTATGGGATTGCCAAATTTTAAACTTTATTACTGGACGAGCAATATTAAAATGATGGCCTATTGGCTACAAAAAAACCCTCTGATATGGCTAGGTATAGAAAAGACCTGCTGTCACCCCTCTTTCCTTCGAGCCATGCTGTTTTCAGCTCTGCCCACTGTAGAAAATGGATCATTAGCTAATCCGATCGTCTCCCATTCACTCAAGATCTGGATTCAAAAATTCTATGGGTGGCAGTCCTGTTCCCTTCAAAGCCCTCTTATTGAAAACCATGCCTTTGCACCTTCATTTACTAATATAACATTTAACGATTGGTTCGAAAAAGGAATTCATAGCTTCTTAGATATATTTATAGATAGAAGTATTTCCAACATTTGAACAGTTACAGAGAAAATATAATATTCCGAGGTCACAGTTCTATAAATATTTACAGGTACGGAGCTTTATTACACAGAATAATCCATCATATCCAAATTCTCCCAACCGATCCACAATGGAATCGATACTTATGCAGGATCCTCATAAAAAGGAAGGAATATCCAAGATATACGAAGAACTATCAAACCTGACCTGTACGGCTACTATGGATCATCTAAGATCAGCCTGGCAGGATGACATAGGTGGGGAGATCACGGAAGAACAATGGCGGACAGCCCCAGCACAAACTCACAGTTCTTCAATATGTGCAACACACGGCCTCCTGCAATTTAAAATAATACACCGCTTACATTGGTCAAAACAAAAACTCCACAAAATATTTCCTTCGGTAGATCCCTCATGTGACAGATGTGGACTTGTACTAGCATCAGTGGGTCATATGTTCTGGAGTTGCCCAAAGATATCGAATTATTGGGACAATATCTTTCAGACTGTCAAATATTTTACACAGACCAATTAACGCAGATCCTTTGATGGCAGTTCTAGGAATTATTGACTCAAGTATAATGAAAAACAAGATGGAGCGTAATATGGTTTCATTTGTCAGCCTACTTGCACGAAGATTGATATTACTCAATTGGAAACAAAAAACAGTCCCAACTTATTCAAATCCTATGACAGATGTTATGAAATATATGGAGCTGGAGAAAAGAAGATTCTCGCTGAAAAATCAGGAAAGAAATCGAATCAGGTAGCCATTTATTGATCACTTTAATTGCAACACATAGTCTGATGGCAAAATTTAGAAGGGATCTTTAGCCTTAATATAAGGGAAAGATTTATTTATTTATTTTATTTTTATGTTACGTGTATATGTATTCAGGTATGTGTACATATATTATTTATTTATCTTTTAAATTTAATCCTTTTATGTTCTCCCCGACTTGTTTATTTTTATTTTATTTTTATTTAAGATACCCAATTTAACTATAATAGTTGAAGCTGGATGTGTAAATGTGTATGTGTAAATGTGTATGGTGTTTGTTTTGTCTATTATGTACTGTGTTCAAAACAGTGATCTCATGTACTTTATGTTTAACTGAAAATAGTTATGACACACAACTTAGACTCCTGAAAAGAAATAATGTATGTGCACTAATGATTTTGAATAAAGCTGACTAATGTTAACTTGTTATGTCTACTAAATATAATTGTGGTTCTAGGTTAATACAACTAGACATGTTTAGTTTCAGCTTGTGTAAAAACTAAAACCCTCTACGTCAACGGGTTTCCACACAATTTTCTTGTAAAGTCAACTCATTCAGGTCACAAATCTCATCTGATTTAATACAAATTCATTAATGCGATGGACAACCTTCACTGTGTAGCAGAGATAAGATTATTTATTCTGTGATCAGTTGCATAAAAAGTATTAGTTCTGACACTACTAGTCAAGAATTGATCACTTGAGACAGAGACATTGAACTATGTAAAAAATTCAGATTATTTGCTATTGCGATGACAGTAGCTCAGTCTGTGGGGCAGCTTGTGAATTGGAGGGTGTCTGGTTCAAGCCAGGCACTGACCAGTCGGTATGTGGCATGGAATAGTTGGTGGAGAGGTACCAGTGCCTCCTGGGCACGACCCCATGTGTTCTTGAGCAAGGTACAGAAGACCTTACTGATGAGGGCACTGTGTTATGTGTCAGCCCTATCTCTCTGCCATTTCCACCTCAGTGCATGTCTTTAGGTTCTCCTGTGCATGCTTTGCATTCCATTGTGTGTCAGTGTGTGTTGAAGGGCGAGATGTTGAGCTGTGGATGTACCTGTGGTGTTGGAGGTGGAGCTGTGGCGCCTGGCTGTGATGACACTGTCTCTGCTCTGCAGACTGTCTTGGCCCACCTCCACCACCTGGGTCTGCAGCAGAGGTGCATACCACTTCACTGTGTACTTAGGACCAAGAGGAACCAGACTGCTGATGTCAGGGGGACCCCTGGTGGACAAAGTATTAATGCTTACTACATGGCACTTACTCTGTGCAATTGCTGGGTGTTAAAATCCAGCTCATCAGTGGAAATCAATGAGAAAAGCATCCTGTCCCCACTGACCACCACTTCCCATAACATCATCTGGGTTTTGTTTGGCAAGCCCTATTAAAATGGGCCCAGAAAAGTCACCAGCTGTTATCAATCAGAATCACTCAGAAGAAGAGGCCATGCTACAAAGAACATTTGATTCACAAAACTTTCTATGATCACCAAAATGTATCGTTCAAGTTACTGTATGTATATTTTTGATCCAGCAGGTTTAGTCAGTTGATATGTAAGATATATGTAGATATGTAAACTTATGATTCCATCTGTAAAATCATCTCTTTAATTGCATTACCTTTTTCTCTGATCTTGCCTGTTTTATGGCTTTTATTCCTTTTACTTGTAAAGACTTATATTATCTTGTGTTTTTACATCTTCTGTTCTGCCTTCTTGTTTCAAACCACTTTAGACAAGGCTTCCTTGTGTTTGGCTCATCTGTTGAGCGTTTATTCTGTAATATTGTCTTCCTGAGTTTCCTGCTTTTGCTTGTTTGTTAAAGCACTTTGTCAGCTCTGTTTTTGAAGGTGCTCTTTAAATCATGTTTAATATTCATTATTATTAGGATACTGACAATGATAAATAAATGTACCTCGTATGTTCCACTTGCCAAAGAAGGCTGTGGGATATATAATAACTGTAACACTAACTGTTCCAAAACAGCCAAATCTCATTTCTACATTTATATTTTAATTACCACAAAAAACAATACACCATGTAAATGATACAGAGCTGAGGCTTGAAAAGAGGTATTTCATTTCACTTTGGACAGAGCAAAGCGTGTTCCCCTGCTTCCAGTCTTTGTGCTAAGCCAGGCTCAACATGTATTTGACCTACCTCCATAAAGGACACTTGATGAGACAAAATTCTGTTCCTTTCAGTGAAAACTAAGACCCCAAATTCAGAAATTCATCTTAAACTATCCTCTCTGATATCAGGTTTTACAGCTAAACTGTAATGGAGATAACAGGAGAAATTGTACAGCTAAAACAAATGTACTTACTTCAGGTTGACGTTGGCACAGATCAGGGTATCGTTGAGGAGGAAGACCTTTCGCTCCTTCGACTTGAGAACTTGACCTTTATCACCATAAACAATTTCAGTCAGCAGTTCACACTGACTCAGCTGCCTCTGCTCTGAGTTCAGCAGCTGGAAACACAAAGCAGTTCACTCATTAAAACACTCTCAACTCCAGTATACAAATCAGCTTCTGTAGAGCCTGTTTGGAGCTGAAATACAGATCGCTCACAATCTACAAATAAAATGCAGTTTTAAGTCTGCAGACTATCTGCGTATCTCAGTGTCTACTGGTCAGATCAATATCAGCATGGTTGCCAGAAGCTGATTCTGAAGCTGAAGACCCTCCACTCCCTTGCCCTCCATCACCATCATCAGGCCAAGATAGTTCCATGCACACAAGAAATTTGTAAATTCAAGGTCAAGGGACATTGTCATGAAATTTAATGGACAGATTCCTGCTCCCCAGAAGATGAACCATTTTAATTCTGGACATTCTATGAACTTTCTTCTAACATAGAGGAAATAGTTAATAGTAAGGATAGCCTTGTGATTTTTGAATCAAAATACCACTACACTCTCAGTCCAGAAAACACTAACCTGTTGATTCTAGATTAACCCTAACCTGGATGACTGAGAACCTTCATCAACACAAATCTGTTGATTTCATAAATACCTCATGCACATGAATTATAATACATCCTGTGTCACCTTGTTGAGGTTGCGGTCGCCCACACTGTGTGCTATCTGCTGGATCTCAGCCTCCTGATCAGCCAGACGCTTCTGTTCATTGAGTTTCTCTGCCAGGGTCTCAAGCTCAGTGAGAGCCAGCTGCAGAGGCAGCCGGTCAGTGTGGGACTTGGGAGTGTTCTTCAACATGTCCTGATACAAAACAACAACAACAACAACACAACATCAAATGCTACCTCACCTGAGGGTGACAGGGAACATCATAATGTACAGAGAGTTCAACAGACGCTTTCACACCTCTTACAATATTATATCCCTCACAGGGGGATACCAACACAACTGAAGGAGATATATCAATGAACATAATAAAAGATAACAAATATTGTTGTCATAATAAATAAATAATATTAGTGACGAAGTGCTTTACATGGTTGAACCAGGATTAGAACATTTCAGGACTGATGCAATTAAAAACCAAAATAATTGAATAAAAAATGTAACAAAATGCACAACTAGAATGGCAATCAGTAGAGTGCATACCTCTGCTAAGGCTCAACAGTCCCCTTCAATTCAATCACATCTGATCCAATATTGAACTCATTAGCTCTGTCTCACTCTAACCTTTAAACCACCCATAACTGCTTTACCATCATCTAAGCTCAGTAGATGTGTAACAGCCCACCACAGGACAACTAAACACTGCCGTTGGAATGATAATCTCCACTGTCTTGTCAGAAACTCCAACTAAGTGTCAGGCCTTGAAATGAAACCAAATGTTTCACTTGACCGCACATCACATACTGCTCTTTACTGAAAGGTTTACACTTCCTGTTTGAAAATGCTGATGAGCTTCATAATCAGAGATCCAAATCAGTGAACAGGCACAATGATGAGCAATCAGTTGTTTCAACTGAATCCCAATTATTTGTAGTTTATTACTAATTGGCTCATTTAATGAAGATCCTGGATGAATGGAAATTCTGCCATTACAGGGGTAAAAACAAGAAAGTTTAATTTTTAACCAAATGTAGTCATGATTCATCAGATCCTTCAGGTCCAGATGGCAGCTGTCAGGTGTCCAGAAGACATTTTTCCACAATCATGTCCACCAGGTTGTAGCACATTTGAAGAATAATGACAATGACTGGAGGTCATGTTTTATTGTTCATTTCATTTACACTATTATGTCAAACTTTACATGATGATGATGAAACAACAGAGTACTCATGTGTGTTACTCAGTGTTACTCACCTGCAGCAGCAGAATGAACTGAGGGAAGCGTTGGATAGGTTTTACCATTAGGCCATACAGCGTGATTCTGTCTGGACTGGATGCCTGCTTCTTCTAAAAGTCACATGGAAACCCATAAAGGTTTTTGTCAGTATTTTTTTTCACTAAAATCACTAAAGCACCATGAACTTCTCTGTCTCTCAGTCTGAGGACATCAACATCAGTTTAGGCCTTTAAGTTCCTCACCGCTTTAGCCTTGCTCTGAGCTTCTGTTATAGCTTCAACACTGCCATTTCTACATTTCAGTACATTACTGATCAATAATAAATTGCTATGTTTTTTTGTGACATCTCTCTGTCTGCCTACTTCTTGTGAGCTGGTTTTGGCTTCTTCAGTAGCCAGTGGATGGGGTTAGAGATTGTGGTTCTGCTTGTTAAATGGCAGTTTTACAGTTTAAAGTTGTTGTTGTTATGGCTGTATACATTCCACCAAGCGCTAATACCAAGCTAGCACTGGACATCCTGCTATCTGCCATCAGTAAGCTGCAGACTGCTCACCCTGATGGGGTTTTCATTATAGCTGAAGACTTTAGTCAAACCAAGATGAAAAATGTCCTCCCCAAATTCCACCAACATGTGACATGTCCTACGAGAGGTCTGAATATACTGGATCATGTCTACAGCAACATTAGGGAAGGTTACAAAATCATTATCATAATCATTATTATCATTACCATTATTATCATTATCATCTTACCATTATTATATTACTATTATTACTACACTCCTGAACAAAATCTTAAGACGGGGGGAAAATTACAAGTATTCGCATTTCGCGGTGGTGGATCGTAACGAGGTTGTAAGTAGAGCATCAAAATGCAAAAAGAAGAAACAGGAGCAAGAGACAAAAATAGAGAGTAGGCAATTTATTGAAAACTGCATTTAAACTAAAACAGGCTGTTCATCAGCTGATCAAAAGTTTAAGACCATAGCCTTAAAAAGTCAAAATCCGTGTTAAAATCTGGCTTTCATGTCATTTTTTGTCAGACATTCACACTGTCATGACCTCATGATGGCAAAGGCAAAAAGGCTTTCTGTCTTTGAGCATGGCAGGATTGTTGAGCTGCACAAGCAAGGCCTCTCACAATGCGCCATCACTGCCGAGGTTGTACGCAGTAAGACAGTCATTTTAAATTTCTTAAAAGATCCTGAGGGTTATGGGACAAAAAAGTGGTAGACCCAAAACATTTCACCTGCACTGAGCCGGAGAATCCGACGGGCTGTCAGTGAAGACACAGGCCGATCCTCGACCCAAATTAAGGCCCTTACTGATGCTGACTGCAGCCCAATAACCATAAGACGGCATCTGCAAGAGAAGGGCTTAAAGAACAAAAAATGTCTTCGAAAACCACGTCTCCTCCCACGCCACAAACTTGCCCGTTTGGACTTTGCAAGGGAGCACCAAACATGGGACATTGAAAGGTGGAAAGTTTTATTCTCTGACGAGGAAAAATTTTACCTGGACAGTCCTGATGGCTTCCAACATTACTGGCATGACAAGGAGCTCCCACTGGAGATGTTTTCTATGCGGCACAGCGGAGGAGGCTCCATCATGATCCGGGGTACTTTTTCCTTCAATGGAACAATGGAGCTTTAGGTTGTACAGGGGTGTCAAACGGCGGCTGGCTATGTGGAGATGTTGCAGCAGGCATCCCTCTTGACCGAGGGCTCTCGTCTGTGCGGTGATGGCTGGGTCTTTTAACAGGACAACGCTGCAGTTCACAACGCCCACCTGATGAAGGACTTCTTCCAGGAGAATAACGTCGCTCTTTTGGACCATCCTGCGTGTTCCCCTGATCTAAATCCCATTGAGAACGTTTGGGGATGGATGGCAAGGGAAGTTTACAAAAACGGACGTCAGTTCCAGACCGTGGGTGCCCTTCGTGAAGCCATCTTCACCACATGGAGCAACATTCCTACCAGCTTCCTGGAAACACTCGCATCAAGCATGCCTACATGAATTTTTGACGTGATCAACAAGAACGGTGGGGCTACTCACTACTGAGTCCTTTTTTGACACCTTTTAGTTCTGTTTTTTTTAGTTTTTTTGGGCTTATGGTCTTAAACTTTTGATCAGCTGATGAACAGCCTGTTTGAGTTTAAATGCAGTTTTCAATAAATTGCCTACTTTATGTTTTTTGTCTCTTGCTCCTGTTTCTTCTTTTTGCATTTTGAAGCTCTACTTACAACCTGGTTACGATCCACCACCGCGAAATACGAATACTTAATAATTAATAATTTTCCCCCGGTCTTAAGATTTTGTTCAGGAGTGTATAACTATTATTATTATTATTATTAATAATAATAATATTATTATCATCATTATCATCATCATTATTATTATATAATAGACTTTATTTAGTCTATTTTATTCTATCTGACTTGTTTTGTGTCTGTGTACAACTTACTCCACGTGCCTTTAATTGCCCCCCGGGGACAAATAAAGTTGTTTTAATTGAATTGAATTGAATTATTATCATCATCATCATCATGATCATGATCATTATTATCATCATCATCATCATCATAATTATCATTATTATTATTATTGTAATTATTATTATCATTAATAAAATGAATTAATACTACCAAAAAATTAATACCAGCTTTTTTTTAAATGGATCAAGTTCAGTGAATGTTCAGTGCAGACTGTAATGTGGCTGGTCGATTTGTCAAAACAAAAGCATTAGATAAAAATAGATGCGTTTCAGTTCCAACAGACAGACAAGTGAAATACTCAGAAGAGAGCCAAGGCTGGACTATATGGTTGAAATGGTTTTAAACAACGAATTTTGAGCACCTTGAGAAAGTCCAAGAAAACAGGTTTAGACATGCAGGCCTTCTTGATCAGAGCCATGGCGTTGGTGAAGTTGTTGATGTAGTCACTATACACGTTCAGCACCATGGACTTTGAAAACTGTGGAGGAAAGAGTGTGACATTAGGACACTGTGGTATTATAACAGACAGCAGGGACAAAGAAAACTGTTTTCATTTCATGGACACTGATTTAAACGACCTCTGCAGAAACTCACTGCCAGTGTTCTTTTTGAAAGATTTGCAAAAAATTCTAGTGGAGATGCAAAAGACTCCAAAGATAAAAAATGTGTGGCTGATGTTTCAGGTTACAAGGTTCATCTATTTTTCATTCTACAACACAGGGTTGTACAACCAAATGCAAGCTGTTGTTCATTTATGGTACTCACAAAAACACAATCAAAACAACAATAAGTCATAAAAAGAAACTATTAATTATAGTGGATTGAGTGAGAGGCGTCTCACAAAACTCTAATCAACCTCTAAACTACAGTGCTGATAAACACACCAAGATTCTTCTGCTAAACTGTGTATTTCCGCCTTAAAATGTTTTCAGAAAGAGATTTTAGTGACTGTTTAGCTGAAATAGAGAAAGATCTTGAACCAGAAGTGGCTGCCATATTTTTTCTGTACTGTGAAAACAGAGGCTTTAATCAAACTGTAAAACAAGGCAGTGCTGATCAAATATGAACCAAGATTCTCTCACTACACAGAATATTTCAGAAACAGTTTTTAGTGTTTTGCCAAAATCAAGCACCGCCCACAGCAGTGCGTCACCCATCGGCAGGAGTGTTTATTGGTCTGGTGCGGCGCAGTGCATTCTGGTTATTGTAAGTTTTCTACCTTTTGAGCAGAAGGGAGCCCTTATCTCTGTTTTCTCTGCTCATGCACGACCAATTTTGTGTCTTTCTACTGTAAAAACAGTCCAGTTTTATGCAAGAGCCATCTTTCCAGCAGTGAAGTACTTTTGCCATCAATACAACGATAAACAGTAGCTCCTTCTGTGTTATAAAATAACTTTTATTCAGGCGCTATATATTAAAGGGGCACTCCACAGATTTAAAACACAAAGATCAGTTAATGTATTTGTCATGTTTACATCCACTCAGCCTGTGAAAACTGCTGTTTAATGTAATGTCTGTATAACGTAAAATCTGTGTTACAGATGGCGGGTGTGGTGTGATCTGCTGGACACCCATCAGAGGGAAGAAAAGAAAGAAATGATTGTGTGACTAACCGAGGCTACAAACAGGTCTCCTATCTTCTCACTGTGATCCCACTCAGCCACACGGGATGCCAGGGCAATCTGGAACATTGAGTGGCACTGATGGATCTCCTGCAGACGGTAAAAGATCTGGCGCACCTTCTTGTGGTTTAGGATCAAGTTCTGTGGCTCCAGCAAAGGCTTCTGGTACTCCTGAGAGACAAAGAAAGGTCAGCTTGACAAATTGTAGATGGCCAGGATTATATGGCATACGCAGCGTTTTATCTCTTTATCAGCAAGGTAGTGCAATAAGTGCGTACTTTCTACTGAACTTTATCATTTCTCTAAAGCTAAATAATGAATTGAATTGTAACTTAGGGTTAGGGGTTAGGATCAGGACTTTTAAGTAAAATAAGTAATGTTATGGTCAACATAAGATATTCTCCACACAAGAACTGAAGAACTGAATGTGTGACTCACCTGCAGGATTCTTTTGAGAGAGTCCAGGTAGCTGTTCTCACTCTGCACAATGGAGCTGAGGATGAGACGTCTGACCACCTGGAAGAGGCAGTGAAAAACTCTCACACTGATGCAGATTAAACATATCTGCAGTAACTATAAAGGGTTTCACCAATACAATGTAAAATAAAAGCTAATATTAGCAAAGTGACAGTGTCTCAAATAATAGCAGTGGCCAGCAAAATCAAATAAAAGGCTTTCACTAATAAAGGCCAGGTAAAAAACTAGAATTAACACATCATGGTTGTGTGCCTCTGTGTACCAGTCAAGTTGCTGTTTCTAAGCTATGGCTAGATGTCGGGCAAAACATTATGATGCCACAGTGAAGTTGACCGTTGACCTTTTGAATATAAAATGTCTTCTCTTCATCATTTTATCCTATTAGACATTTGTATAATATTTGTCATACTTATTATATGAATTGTTGACAAGAATGGGACAGATGGACAACCTGAAAACATGGTACAGGAACGAGATCTGAAAAGCAACTGACTCTACACCTGTTTCACCTAAAGGCCTGGTTCTTGACATAGTTGTGGCAAAATAAGAGCCCTGACCACTAAGTGAGAATTGGAGGTATTTAATTCCAATTGCATATTTGAAGTACAATTGATAAATATTGCAGATACGTCAGTTAATCATTAGCCCCATTCACAATGCCTTTTCAAGGCGGTGTGTGAAAGTTACTGAGGCGGAGTGGGGGGACAGTTCGTTCCAGGTCTGATCCGCCACAGGAGGTAGAAACTCCAATAGAGGGGAGATGGCTTCTGTGTGAATGGAAAAGCCGGCAGCATGGGACAGGAGTGTGTCTGTCTAATGGTGTTCACACTCTGACAACTAAATAGATCCTTCACTCATCCAATAAAAGAGAAATGTCCCTCACTTCAACCCACAAAGCAACGTTACAGGACCAAACAACAGTAATGCGGTAACTGGTAGTGTCTGGTAGCATCTTATATGAGGAAAAATAATAGCACAGTGATACGTGGATCATCCTGTCTCTCCTATCAACTCTTCATCACATTTCTGTCCGAAAAACAGCGACTGTCCCTGGCAGCAGAGCCAGGCAGCTCCCCCAGTTGAATGGTGGTGACTATGTGACGCAATTCAGAGCAAAAAATTTTAACTCACATGTACTTTGTCACCTTCCACTATTGTGTTGTTGTTACTGTCTCTGGAAACTTATATAGAAAAAAATCACTGCAACAGTCAGCCCTGCTGACCAAGACTTCAGTGAACTTTCCCCCAGAAAACAGCCTCCCTCCCTGTGAGTGAGAGCCAGACAGGATCCGCTGTTTACTGATGGCAATTATCTAATTATGTCATTTTGTGTGAATAACGAAACTGTCACTTTTCACAATACATGGTGGGTCAGAATGTCAATTACAACACTTTAAAAACAGCATCCATATGATTATTAACATGTTTAGATGGCAGGTGGAAACACGTTAAAAAACAACAGAGATGTAAATGTCATGATGTGTACCATCACACCTCTTTTGGTTCTGTACCGCCAGTGTGCTGTATGAAATGACACAGTTGAGCAGCTATATGTCGGCGCTGCTTAGTTCAGTGTGAACAAACAAAGGCGGCATAAAGGTGAGGCAGCGTAACGGTGAGCCTTCATTGCGGCGATAATGTGGAGTCTTTGTGTGAAAAGGGCCGTTGATAGATCTGAATCTGTAATCATTACAATGCAATACCCTCAAACTATATTCTGCTGTCTAATTAAACTGAGTGCTAGATTTAATCTTCTAACTCATTCATTTTGGCTCATTTTGATGAACATAAAATGGCCTTCCAAGATTATCTGGTCATTTTGATACACTGGCATGTGCACGTGGCCAATAATCATGAGAATATGCACACACCTGCTGACTATTGAGCCCCTCTGGCATGGGGCATAGTTGTGGAGGAGGGTGCTTTAAGTCACACACAGACACATCCATGTAACCTGCATCATCCTTTCCCTCGCCTGCAAAATAAAAACACAACCACTTTATTCACACAGATAAAGACACACACACACAACACACACATTCTATTTTCTGACTTCACATTTGCAAATATTTTGCAAAACATCTTACCCCAAAGAAGTATGTACTGCTTAACAACAGATGTGTCTTTGGAAAACAATCATTTCTGTGTCTAGTTTTGTCTTGATATGCTGATGTGGTTGGCAATTGTTGGAGCTTTTGTGCCTGTTAATCATATTGCCCATGGTTATACCTGTCTGCCACTAGGAGTTTGTTCAAACGCCTCAACAGGACTGGTTTTAAATGTCTCCATAAATATTTGCCATGATGAAATTGATAAGAAATTAATCATTTCTGCATTCTTCTCGCACACTTCTTGGGGCTTAAAGATACTATAAATCTGATTTCCACAAACTGAATACCTTGAGTGACCTTGATAATCTCACTTCCAGTTTCTGTACCTGATTCTTTTCTCTGCAGGAATGACACTTTGCGAATCATAGCTAACTTTGTCTTTTCTAAACCGTCCTTGGTACCATTCCTTGCTGCTTTCATCAACTGCTGCACCTGGAAAACATAATTTAAGTATATTAACCAAGGTTACTGCAGATAGTAAAATCTAAAACAAATATTTGTTAAAAATGAACTCATTCAATTTGACTAAACTCAGCCCTCATTTGTATCTCATTACTCTGCTGGTTGATCCCAGATTCTCCACTGACATCTTTTTTATTTAAGATCTGACACCTTTTACAGGCCAGCAGAACAAGCCCTGAGAGATTGGGACAAAACATTTGGAGTGATTAGTTTCAGTCAGAACCCCACCTTAGTGTCACAGCTCTGTCTGATGTGGGTAACATGAGGTGAACTGAGACGCACTGCCAACTCCCTACTGGTGACAGCACAACGTTCCTTTAGTCTCAGCACATCTGTAGGCAGCTGGCATTCAACAGCAGACAGCAGAGTAGAAAAACAGGGTTCAAGATTAACACACCTGGCAACATTTCAAGAAGAAAACATTCCAACAAGAAAATGCAACAACAGCAACTTCATACACGGATGCCAGGAATTCAATCAAATATCACAATGGGTAGGTCAACAACTACACCTTTAACGCAAAAAATTCATGGAGTTGGTGAATCAGTCATTGAAAAACCCTTGAACCCTTCATCTGAGGTCCAGTATTACACATGATTTAATTATTATTGTGTTTACTTCATTGGAGACTTCGACACTGATATTTTACATAATCCGATATCACTGTGTTAGTGTTGTTCCTGGAACATTATAAATAATGCTGCTGCAGGACCGTCAGTGAAACTGACCAATCACGTTTTTGTAATGTCATAGCTTAGCAGCTCATGGAGAAAGACCAGAAAAAGTAGTTTTGTTGCCTAAACCTCAAAGTAGTTTTGTTGCCCAAACCTTTTTCAGTCTCCAGATTCCATCTGTACTCAAAGTAAAATGATCCATTCTGAATTTCAGTTATTGCAATTATTTACCTTGATTATAGCTTCAGAAGACAAAGCACCTACCTCATATATTAGTGAATGTCTTGCATTCAGACAAATCAGTCCTCCCTCACACGCTCATAAAAACATCCAGCTTATCCCAAACATTGTGAGACATCCTCCACATTTAAAAACAGTTGATGAACTCCTTATTCCTGATGATTTACTTCATGACATCTCCACACTGAAAGCTGACTTGTGTTTCAGTGTCATTTTCTAAACACTAACACATGAGCTGAGAGGGGAAAGTCCGACAGCAGGAGTAACACATGGTGACAAAAGCAGAAGACAGAAATGCTGACAGAGCGAGGGACTGCCAGAAATAATTCACTTCCTCTTTTTTTTAAACCAGGTTTCATTCATACTGTACATTACATAGAAACTAGTCATGGTTAATCCCCACCAAGGTGATTTTTAGGTTGGATCAATATGGACTTTTTGAGGTCAGTTTTAGTCACAATTCAACAATGTAAATGTAAAAAAACAAAAAAAGTTCTAAATTCTCCTCTGGATCCAGCCAGAAAGCTTACCTGATCTTAAAGACGCACTTACCATTATTCTGATATCAACATTGGGTTGAATGACTTTGAAGTGTGTCACTTGTGGTGACAAACCTGCAGAGAATTCTCATCAATGTAATAAATGTAAGTTGTTATGACCAGAAGGTCCAGTCACTTTGTTACCCTGACATATGGTACGAACTTGGTCTGTCAGCTCAGTCTCTTATGTCAGGAAGAGTCAAGTAAGTTCTCTGATTTATGCTATGGGAAGCAAGGCTGAAAAGATGACTGGTTCCTTTGAATTTACCCCAGAACTGCAGAAAAAAAAAGACTGGGAAGAATTTGACGACTACTTTCTACAAAAAGGCTCTCACTTAGCGGTTCCAGCTGATGGCTGACTTCAGGCTGGCACAAGTCATTCGCATTGGCAGTGAAACCTCCTTTACTCTAGTGCTCAACACCGGAGCTGTGTGCTCAGCCCCCTCCTGTTCACACTGTACACCCATGACTGCACTCCCATGACTTCACAATAGAGAAGAACTCTGTTGTGAAGTATGAGGATGACACCACCATCATCAGCCGTATTTTAAACAACGATGAGAGTTCATATCAGAAGTAAATCAACAATCTTGCAGAGTGGCGCACAGAGAACAATCTACTGCTCAACGTCAGCAAAACCAAGGAGCTGATTGTTGATTTTAGAAAGAAGGAGGCAAAGACACACACCCCTGTGTACATCAGTGGAGCTGAGGTGGAGCAGGTGAACAGTTCAAGGTTCCTTGGAATTACCATCACTGAGAACCTATCATGGTAATCACACATCACCACCCTGGTTAAAAAAGCACAGAGAAGCCTCTACTTCCTATGCAAACTTAGGAAGGCTAAATTCAGGAGCAAGATTCTGGTCAACTTTTACAGAGGAGCAATAGAAAGCATCCTGACTGGAAACATCACAAACTGGCATGGTTCATCATGGCCCAGGACAGGAAGGCTCTACAGATGGAGTTATTATAACTAAGGTTCAGGAACTGGACCATGCCACTCCTCCTCGCTGATGTTAACTAACCAGCTTGCAGATCCCGCACCGCAATAAGGGGTCTCTGGTTTGATGCAGCAAAACATAAAACGAAACCCGGGACTTTGTCTGAACGAGAGGATCTGCAGGATCTCATGACACGGCGCAGTACATAGCCTCTTTTTCATTGTGGCTGCAACCCCTCTCAACACAACGTGCACACACTCAACTCGCAGTAAACTCTGTCACACCATACTGACGTCACACACAGCGCACTAACGTCACATACCTCTTATGTCAAAAGCACACACACACACAGCTCCACATACACAACAAGTCATACACATCAGGCTCAGCCTGTAACACTGATCTGCCACCCAGGCCCAGTCAATCACACCACCTGCGTCTCATCAATCCAACCACCTGCGTCTCGCCAACCTAACCATCTGTGCCTCATTAACTCAACCACCTATGTTGCCCAGCCTGATTCAATCACCTGCGAAATCTATATATGCAAGCCTAACCATTTCTCACCTGTTGGTCTCAAGTTCTGACATTCATTTGAACTAAGACAAGCATTTCGAAGCTAAAAAATTGAAAACCTTACCATCTTCCCGACGAACCAAGAGCTGTTTCTTAATCCCTCTGGCGATGATCTTTTCGTCGAACATTCCGTCATCTCCGAATCTCCTCCACCTGTGATCACCTCCACTCAGGCACAACCAGCCAGGCAGCCACCACGCCTGCACTCCACCATCCACGTCCCCCGGCAGCACATCGTCCACTACTCTGCATCCAGCGGCTCCAGCCAGACACCACGAATGCGACTTAACCCACGCAGAGACCCACGCATGTATATGTATATATATATATATATATATATAAATACATATATATATATATATATATATATATATATATATATATATATATATATATATATATATATATATATCCGGGGGGGGGGGGCACTTAAAGGCACGTGGCGTAGTTGTACACAGACACAAACAGTCAGCATGTTACACAGTAAGTACACAGTCAAACCTAGTGTAGGATCCAGCACATCCCTCTAATTCCTTGGCATCATCCCCGACACACCTACCTCCCAAGCCTCCCTCCCAACCGGGAAGCTACATCGTATCTCCTCCGCTGTACTAAGCACCAGCTCCTCCCCCTGCTCGGACGCCCTTGACTTCGCTGTTCGCACCAGCCGTCAATGTCTGTCCTTTATCTCCCACTTACATCCCTGCCACCCCCCCTTCCCTCCCGCCGCATCTACATCACCTTCAGTCACTCCTGTAAAATGGAGCACGAACATGGCGTCACTTCCTCTCTTTCCAGAACGGCATATTTTTCTTTTTCTTTTACGATGACCAACTCACCCAGCCGTGCATCAACGCCACACTCTTAGTAGTTTCGGAAGCCACTACGGCGGTAGATGGTGCACCACTGGTTGGCCCCTCAACTCACTCTCCCCTTCCTTCCAAACGTATCCAGTCGCCATCTCCACACTTCTTTATGGGCACAAGCTCCGCCCTTCTTATCCCCGAAATTCAAATCCTTGGCACCAGGCTCGGATTCTTGACCCCCCTTTCCTGCAGTTCAACGCACTTGAATCCCCTTTCCGTCTCGTCCAACGCACTTGAAACCCCTTTCCGTCTCGTGCAACGTACATAACCCCTCTTTCTTTCATCCACCTACCTCAACCCTCCTTTCCCTCATCCACCTACCTCGACCCTCCTTTCTTTCATCCACCTACCTCGACCCCTCTCCCCCTCATCCAACTACCCTAGACCCCTCTCTCCCTCATCCAACTACCCTAGACCCCTCTCTCATACCCTCATCAAGCCTTCTATCAATTCAAATAAAATTACCTTTACGCTAAACCAAAACCCTTTCATCTTACTACACCGGATGGTGCAGTTTCAAGTCATTCCATACCCTTCACAACCTCCCTTTCCCCTCCATCGACAATGTAACAATAACCAGCTTCATCACATATGCCCATACGGTTCTCAAAATCAAAACTTCCACGATCCAAGTATATCTCAACGGCATCAACTTCTTCATCAAACTAATCTCCGGAGCTCCAGCCCCCTCCGTTTCTCATCCCCACGTCACCATGCTGATCGACGGCCTACGTAAGCTACGACGTACCTCCTCGTTCATATCCAACTACCTCCTTGCCCACCGCTGCACCAATCGCCAGCTTCTCTCCCTGCTCAGACACCTCAATAACGCCATCCACATTATCCCCCAGGGCCGATCCTTCATCTCCCACCTTCTTTCCCTTTCTTCCGCCATTCCATCCCTCTACGATTACGTCACCCTGGATGACTCCTGCAAAATGGAGCCGAGAACGTGGCGCAATTTTCTGTCTTCATGAAACGGCATTTCTTTCTTTTACGATGACCGAATCACCCAACCAGAGGACAACCAGCTGTACACGTACGCTGCGCTGCACAGCTATTACAGCGGCAGATGGTTTGCCTCTGTTTGGCCCCCAGAACGGTCCCCACTCTGCCCTCTATTAACTTTATCCGGTCATAATCGCTGAACCTCTTTGGGGGCACGAATGTTCCAGAAAGGTTATCCTCATCCACTCAGACAACCTCACTGCCGTTGACATCATCAACAAAGGCTGCTCACAATCCAAGTCCTTGGCCGCTGGTCCTCCCAACCCTACAACAGCTACATCCGCAGCCACCTCAGCAATATCCATCAAGCACATTTCTGCATAACCCAGTAATACCGTTTGGGGGATGATGAAGCCCCGACCACAACGTGCACCCATCGAGACATACCCCCACTCCGAGTCTTCATGTGAAGGCACATGAAAGAAAAAGGGTGGGTTGCCACATGGGAAAAGCAACCATGCAACCCTCAAAATGGAGGAATGTGGGAGATGCACTAAGCCTGGCACTGATGAAAGAAATTCCCTGGCATCAAAAAGTAAGTGCAACATGTCACAAAAAGGGTAATTGGGAACATGCAGGCCACTCAAAAGCTCTGAAAGATCACAGAGGAGGTGAAAGGGCTATATTTCCTCTGACAAGTGGGCACACAGACTAGTCAGGCTGACTGGACTGTTAGTCTTACCATTAATAAAATATCAGTAACCTTCAAAATGAGCACAGGAGCTGATGCTAAAGTTCAAAATTATGAGGTCCATACAACAACAAAGCTAGTGGGAGTGGAGAAAATGTCCACATTGTGGAAAAAAACGTTCTATCTCACAATGTTGAAGAAAATTAGAAAAAATCCTGGATCTGATCAGGAGAGTTCTATCTATTCTGGGCTGAGATCCACCCTCCATCCAAGTTTGGTAGAAATCTTTTCAGTGGTTTTTGTGTCATCCTGCTGACAGTCAAACAAATGGCACAAGTGAAAATATAACCTCATGCAAGGTAATAAAACACACACACACAGCCCCTCCCTGCTGATTGTCCATGTGTGAATATTAGGTCAGAACCTTAACATTAACCATAACCCTAAAATTCCAGCAGTGAGGTTTTTTAAGCTTACAATAGAGACAATGGAAGTCGACAAAGTCAGTTACCTCAGCTTCAGTTATGTCAAGCTTCAATCTTCAAATTTTTACCAAGTAAGGTTTTGTTTGGTTTTTTTTGAGAAAATTTTCCAATAATAAGCAAAAAGTGAAAATAAAATACATTTGATGAGCAGACATCCTGGATATGGACAAAAATGTCACATCCTTATCCTCAACATGACTGATGTACTCATGATGCATATTACATATTAAGTAAATGGTATCCATCAGTGAATGAACATACCATCAATTTGCATTAAATTGTAGGTTGGCACTTGTGTTTAATCCAGCTAACAGTCAGCAATATTTGAAGCTAGCACTGGAAGCCATGAGGTAGCACGCTGTATTTCACCATCTGTGTGCTGTCATGTTACTTGCTAAATATACTTAAGTACTTGACCAATATATGTTTTAAATATTCAGTATCTGTTGTTCATATCTAGGCTTTGTTTGAAAGGGCAGTTATTGCAGCAGTGTTTTGTAATTTTTCTTTATTTATCCTGCACTGATGTTTAGCCAATACAGAGCAAAATTACATTCAGCAAAAGCCAGCTAATGTTGCATTTATCCACCAATCCACCCTTTCCTACAGGATGTTGATGTGGACAGGCCAGAATCATACTGTTATTTTATCATTTTTGTTGGGTGTTTCCAAATACCATTAAAGGTGATAACTGCACATGCTGTACAGATTGAAACATGTCGTGCAGAAAATTGATTCAAGTCCTGGACAGTGTTGTGGAAAGTCATGTCTTCATCACAGTGAGCCACCTGCACCCTCTAACAGAGGACAGGAATCTCGCTGCAGCACACCAGTTGTAGTGTGTTCCTGGTTGTTCACATTTAAAATCTCTGAATGAGTTACCTTGCTGTTGCTGCTGCAGGCTGGAGGTAGAGTCTCACTGTCAGACAGATCATCATAACTTTCAAACTCACTGGAGCTCCAGCTGTTGGAGCCACGCTGATCGGGTCTTTGGATGTCCTCATAGATGTCATCAACATCTACACATAGATGCCAACAGATGAACAAATTAGTGTAGTGTGTAGTTTCATTTAATAAAATACTATTGTGTCTTAAGCTTCTATTGTATGTGTCAGTCTATTGAAACTATGTAGTCCACAGTACGATGTGTACAGTGTGGTGGTTAATAAAAGCTACAAACTGCTCACCTGGCACTGGGTTCTGAAGGTTCTCAGCAGGCACATCATCATAAATGACCTCTGGGTCTCTGACCACACTGTCACTACTTCTGGTCACTGACCTCTGCTTGAATGGTCTATCTACATCAGCTGTGTGATGGTTGCTCTTTGGACTGACTGGAGAGAACAGCTCATTCTCAGCAGTGTCGTGCCGAGTGTCCTGCAGAGTGTCCTGCTGAGTGTCTTGCTGAGGGCTGTGGCTGTTCACTGCGCTGCTAGACTTGGCCTGCCTTCCCTCTTGCATGAAAGATGGCTTTCCTACAAAACAATAACACCATCAATGTAAACGTCCAGTGTGTAGGATTTAGTGACATCTAGGTGTCTGGTTGCAGATTGCAACTCACCCTCTCTCATGGTGGCTGCTAAAAATGTGAAAGGCCTTGTTTAGAGCCAGTGTTTGGTTTGTCCCTAAATCCCCCTCAAGACATAATGTTGAGAAAAAAATGATAATTTAGAGATGATATACTTAGATACTTTTCCAACAAAAAGTGGGAATGTTTCGAGAATGAAATTGTAATATTACTAAAAGTAAAATTGTGATTACAACAATCATGATCGAACATTCATGACCTGGTATTTATTTCGTGTGAATGTAATTTTTATAAAGCCAAAGTATTTGGCATTTTGACCTGGGCCCTACACTGTGTTAAGGCTGTATGCCCACATTTAAACCACAATGTTTTGGTTTTAAAGGGGGATTTTATGTCATAGTATGTATGTCTGTACATAGCACTCATGATGTTAGTCAGCAGAATAAATTAAATGTTAATCTCAGGCCACAGCATTGAGATTTTGTTGTGTTTTTGGAGCGCCACAGTCCAAGTTCATGTGTTGACTCACTCACCCAAGTCACTGGAAAGAAGCAAACCTGTCTTGCATGTGAGTTCTCTCAAGACTAGGAACACTGATATATTCTCTAATGAAAGGTTCACTGCCCTCAGGGAGGATTACTCACTTAAATTCATGACACAGGGAGCTTCTGAAGAACATTACTCATTACTATGACTTGTCAAGATGGGCATTTATAATTAAACATAAATTAATATACAAACACAAGCTCACTACTTCAACATTCCATCAGGTACTACATGTACAATCTAATGGTGGATTCATGTGGGTTGGTGGTGTGAACATACACATACACAGACATGTGCATTACAGAGCTAGGGAGCAGAGGACAGCTGGCTAATGTGAGGTGAAACTGGTGTTACGTCACTGCAAGCAGGAAATTGTCATTTGGAAAATAACTGCTATATAGTGCTCTTTTCTAGCTCAACAGGACATTCATTTGCATTTTCAAATAAAAAGATGGAACCTCACTCAAATGTAGCATCTTTTTTTCACTACAAGCTAGCTACTACCAGAGCTAACACCACAGGCAGCTTGTGTACCTTTGTTTAATCGCAGTGTGAGCTCTGAAACCACACTGAGCCACTCCTTGGCTCGATGTGATGTCTGGGCTGTCCCAATGCAAGCAAACACAAAGACATCCTCACTTTGGTGAGTAACTCGACAAAGACCAGATGCTCTTCACAGCTGGATGTGAAGGCCAGAAGAGGCTTGTCAGGCTATCCCATCACATACTGCTGTTCCTCTTATTTCTTACCTTCATAGATACCCCCCACTTTCCAGGAACTCTCTAACTCTCCAGTCACTTCCAGATCAGAGGAGGTGGAACATCTGCAACAAGGATGGTAATCTAAAGGTCAATCTTTTCATAACTTTTCATATTTATCACTTTAAAGTGGCACAAAGATGGAACTTGATATTAGGTGGTCATATATAGGGGGCGGATCGTAAACCATCTCTGTGGAGACAGCTGGAATCATGATTTGCCTCAGGCCTTTACAAGCTGTACAGCATAAGTCGCCCTGTGTCCTAAGACCCTCAATTTAGGGCAGGAAAACCCCCCACAAAAAGCCTTTTTAACGGGGGAAACTATGGAAGAAACCTCTGCAGGAGCCACGTAATGAGACAACAGTCCAGTGGAAATCCCAAACAGGCTTACAGTGGGAGCAGTGAGAGACTCGTGACAGTAGTGGTCTAACTGCACATGCCTTTGTCACTGTACAGACGCCATGGTCTGGATTGTGCAGTCTTATGATACTGTAGAGTCTAAGGTCCTTTTGTGGTTTTGCTGACAGTTGGATTTGGTATATGACCAGCTCAAATCAGCTTTAATACAATCAACTCTACAGCTGTAAGTGCAGCTTTCTTTAAAGGTGCTATTTGTAAGAAAAGTAGATTTTTAAGGTCTCAATTCCAACTCGTCAAAAACTGCTGGGATGGCGGCTGACATGTCCTACAATCCCAAAGTGTCAGTTTTTGCTGAGTTGGAAATGAGACTCAAGAATCTACTTTTCTTACAAATAGCACCTTTAATCTTTTGGGTTTATAGTAACATGTAGAATGAGCTTAGTCAACCATTCAGGATCTTTTCAAATCTACACTGAACCAAATTATAAACGCAACTGAGCACTTCTCCTTTGCCGAGATAATCCATCCCACCTCACAGGTGTGGCATATCAAGATGCTGATTAGACAGCATGATTATTGCACAGGTGTGCCTTAGGCTGGCCACAATAAATGGCCACTCTAAAATGTTCAGTTTTATCACACAGCACAATGCCACAGATGTCGCAAGTTTTGAGGGAGCGTGCAATTGGCATGCTGACTGCAGGAATGTCCACCAGAGCTGTTGCCCGTGAATTGAATGTTCATTTCTCTACCATAAGCCGTCTCCAAGGGCTTTTCAGACAATTTGGCAGTACATCCAACCGGCCTCACAACCGCAGACCACGTGTAACCACACCAGCCTAGGACCTCCACATCCAGCATGTTCACCTCCAAGATCGTCTGAGACCAGCCACCCGGACAGCTGCTGCAACAATCGGTTTGCATAACCAAAGAATTTCTGCACAAACTGTCAGAAACCGTCTCAGGGAAGCTCATCTGCATGCTCATCGTCCTCATCGGGGTCTCGACCTGACTGCAGTTCGTCGTTGTAACCGACTTGAGTGGGCAAATGCTCACATTCCATGGTGTCTGGCACGTTGGAGAGGTGTTCTCTTCACGGATGAATCCCGGTTTTCACTGTTCAGGGCAGATGGCAGACAGCGTGTGTGGCGTCGTGTGGGTGAGTGGTTTGCTGATGTCAACGTTGTGGATCGAGTGGCGGTGGGGTTATGGTATGGGCAGGCGCATGTTATGGACAACGAACACAGGTGCATTTTATTGATGGCATTTTGCATGCACAGAGATACCGTGACGAGATCCTGAGGCCCATTGTTGTGCCATTCATCCACGACCATCACCTCATGTTGCAGCATGATAATGCACGGCCCCATGTTGCAAGGATCTGTACACAATTCCTGGAAGCTGAAAACATCCCAGTTCTTGCATGGCCAGCATACTCACCGGACATGTCACCCATTGAGCATGTTTGGGATGCTCTGGATCGGCGTATACGACAGCGTGTTCCAGTTCCTGCCAATATCCAGCAACTTCGCACAGCCATTGAAGAGGAGTGGACCAACATTCCACAGGCCACAGTCAACAACCTGATCAACTCTATGCGAAGGAGATGTGTTGCACTGCGTGAGGGAAATGGTGGTCACACCAGATACTGACTGGTTTTCTGACCCCTCCAGACCCCCCAATAAAGCAAAACTGCACATTTCAGAGTGGCCTCTTATTGTGGCCAGCCTAAGGCACACCTGTGCAATATTCATGCTGTCTAATCAGCATCTTGGTATGCCCCACCTGTGAGGTGGGATGGATTATCTCGGCAAAGGAGAAGTGCTCACTAACACAGATTTAGACAGATTTGTGAACAATATTTGAGGGAAATGGTCTTTTGTGTATATCAAAAATGTTTTAGATCTTTGAGTTCAACTCATGAAAAATGGGAGCAAAAACAAAAGTGTTGCGTTTATATTTTTGTTCAGTGCATCTATATAAGAAAATGGTTCTACATACTGTGGTCAGTTACATGTTTTTTTTTAGTATATGTAATAATTTATTCAATCATAACTTACCCCTCTGGCGACTCCCTGACCTCCATATCTGGACAAAAGAACACCATAATGCAATCTTAGTACAGTATACAAATCCTCAGTACAATACCCAAAAAGTTGGGAAGCTGTTAAACATAAATAAAAAAGAATGCAATGATGTGCAAATCCGTTTTGACCTCTATTCACCTGAAAAAAATACAGACACAAGATATTCAGTGTTCAAACTGATAAACTTTGTCTTTTGGTTAGTATACACTCATTATGAATTTGATGCCTTCAACATGTTCCAAAAAAGTTGGGACATTGGAATGTTTATCACTGTGTGCCATCACCTTGTGTTTAGCAGCACTTAGTCAGCATTTGGCTTGATGGTCTCGGCC